>NC_072459.1:16907225-17187590 GCF_027596085.1 Anoplopoma fimbria | reverse complement strand
ACTTTTCTGCATGTTGAACTCTACTGGCTCAGCACCTGGTTGAAGTGGAGACATGTTTCTTCATCCAGTTCCAGGCACATCTTCTGAGGAGTGGATACTTGTGTTCCATCAGTTGGTCCCATAACTCTTCATTCATACCAGGTGTTTCCTTTGATTTGATCTCAATGTAGATCTGCAGTGAGAGAATCTCATTCTCAGCAGCAAAGCTGTCCAGGTGGAACACTGATACTATGCTGCTCTCAGTAAAGCTCTTCTGATGCTCTGATCTTGCTCCTCATAGATGTCAAGCTGCAGAATGTCTTTGCCCTGATGTTTCACTTCTGCCTGCATGTGAGGAAAGTTCTCATTGTTAAAGCCAACTTGACAGCAGTTGTATCTGTTAAACGTGTTCTCTTCACTGATCCTGTTGATGACGTGTTCATCATAATCCTGCAGCTCTACATCAGCTTCATTCTTCATTTTTTAAATGTTTGAGTATGTTGAAAGGAGGAAATGCACGTACAAACAAATATTCAGATTCATAAAACCTTGCGTACGGCTTCCAGTGAGATATTTCCTTTAATAATTCCATATTCAACCTGTAAATGTGTGCAGCTGGTTCTGCCTCACATCCCTCTACACGCCCACATTCACCCATAAACGGTCAATGCAAAGCACCATGTGAATGTTGATGCATAGAAATGAGCTGCTGATCAATAGGTCTTTATGGTGAATTACAGCAACTACAAGAGGAAGAACAAGAAAAGGATTTTTTGGACACAGAAGTCAAAGTGCTTTGGATGAGGTGATCTCTGAACACTTGTTTGCTCCTCATTCTTCTATTGACAGTCCTAACAGTGACAGAGTGTCTATCCTGCAGCAGAACACATCACAAATGTCACTGAAGTAGTTATAGATTCACAGGAATCACACTGATTGCTTCCAACAGGATGGAGACCATCACTGGTATCCACCATAGATATCATTTAAAAAAGGAAGTCTGATAGGTGAACACAGTGAATTTATTTATGTATTCATGTTTTATCATGGCAGTATGATGAGGACAGATCATGAGGTCATGGAGTGATTGTGTGAGAACTGTCACTGGCTTTATTTCCACACTTTGCTCATTTACACAATCCTCATGTGCAGGAGGTGAACATTCTCCAGGTGAGGTGAGTGAAGAAGGCAGAGTGTGTGACAGTCACCACGGTGACTCCAGTGAGCTCTGATAGCTGCATCAGATAGCCGTTTTCACTTTGTCTGTGTACAGTATGCTGTATCTGTCCATATGGAATAAACCATGAAGAAATCAATGAAGTGGAGTTCACTGCAGAGACTCTACTCACAAAAACTATATGAACACTGAGATCCTACTTGGTGATATATGTACAGTATCAGAACATTAAGTTTTGGTTGTGCTGCTCTGGCAAATTGTTAAAAATTAAATGTAGACACTTTTTCTTCATTTCATCTGCCTTCAGAAGTCCAAGCAAAGGATATTTTCTCTCACAGAGCAGATAAGATAAGATAAGAAAGCGTTATTATCCCTGATGGGGAAACTTATTTGCCACTGGATCAAGTCATACAAACATCAATAGACATAGTTACCACAGTACACAACAGACAAACACATCACAAGGAATAAATAACACCATGAAATGCCTTTTGAGATATGAATAACATCAGAAAGATGCTAGATCTAAAAGACACATCTTAAACAGTTTAACAGATTTTTGATTAAACAGTGTCACTGTTCCTTGTCAATCAGCTTCACCTGTCTTTTTGAAAACATCCATTAAAAAATCAAACTGCTGCTGGAACAAAAGACCTTCTGAGTCGTTCAGTAGAACACTGATGCCCTGTTCACACCAAAAGCGTTGCAAATTTTTTGCGCGTTCAGTTTACATGTAAAGTCAATGCACAGACGCGAATATTCGCGAGTAGACACGAACTCGAGCCTTCGTCGCGAATGAAAAAAAAATAATTTACGTGACGCTGTGTTGCGAAAGCCAATCAGCGTTGAGATTCACTTCCTGTCACTCTGTCATCGATCTGAGCTCTGTTCAGAAAATAATCATTTATAAAGTGATGTCCTTGTTGTCTTGCAGAGAGAACTAACAAAACATGAACTCTGACTTTTTACAAACAACCATCATTGTGTTGTTATTTCGGCGTCCCTTTTTCTACATTTATTGCAATTAAATCACAGTAAAATAGTTTATTTTCGGTCCATACAGCTGTAGTAAACGAGCCGACGTGTGGCTCGCTGGATTCAGTGAATACGGCGCCACTGGATGATGTTATGAACCCAGACAAGATGGCGTTTAGTTTCCCGGGATATCTGGGACTGACACAACGAGTATAAAGCAGATATAGTAGTTATTTATAGTTATTTATGAATGGTTGATGGCGGAAATAAATGGATGAGCTGACAACGGTTTCCATGGAGATAAGCCCCTCCCCCTCTGCGGCGCGTCTAGCGTGAATGAAGCGAATAAACACAAACGGACTTGCGAGTAAACTGACGCGAACTTTTGGTGTGAACACGGCATGAGGCATCCTTAGTCGCTCACAGAAGAGCACAGCGTCTCCACATGACGGCCGCAAAAAAACCTCTTCCTCCAGAGCTTCAGCTCCGTCTCTCTCTTTTGTTGTTTGAGGGCCAAACTAGCCAAAAGGAGTTTTAGGTCACTTCTTTTACATTATGACCAGATGAAGTTACATTGTGACCTCATAAAGTTACATTATGACGTCATAAAGTAACATTATGACCTCATAAAGTAACATTATGACCTCATAAAGTTGTATTATGACCTCATAAAGTTGTATTATGACCTCATAAAGTTACATTATGACCTCATGAAATTACATTATGACCTCATAAAGTAACATTATGACCTCATAAAGTAACATTATGACCTCATAAAGTTACATTATGACCTCATAAAGTTACACTGTGACCTCATAAAGTTACATCATGCCCTCATAAAGTTACATCATGCCCTCATGCCCTCATAAAGTTACATCATGCCCTCATGCCCTCATAAAGTTACATCATGCCCTCATAAAGTTACATTATGACCTCATAAAGTTACAGAGGTGAAGGAGAGAATTCAATGGAGCCGTTTCAGGAGCTCAGGAGCTTCTGAGGGGGAGGGTAACTCCTTTTAGGCGTGGACTTCAGGTTTTACACTCCACGGACCTTTGACATCTACAAAATATATATAACACACTAAAGAAGAGGGGAAAAGTGGAAAAGCATAATAGGGCCAATTTAAGAGAAAAACAATCCTCCTCCCAGTCTGACTAAATATGTTAACTTTTTAGCTAACTTAGCTAGCTGGTAGATCACATGGACAGCTCTGTTTGTCACTGACATGAGCATTGACTGCGACTCCCAACATGCCTAGAAACAGCTGGACAATGCCTTAGAACGTATATATGAAGTGGACGTAGTCATTCAGAAGTCATCCATTGGTTTCTGTACTATCGTTCTGAAACCTCCAATTGAATATCTGGACGACACCATCTTATTTTTTTAAACCAGATCTGACATGAGAGGGTGGAGATCAGTACAACCATTTTAAGAGAACTAGAATACTACAATAAACTTTCATGAAGTGAAAACACACTGAAAGGGTTAAAGTTGTGAGAGAAACATGGGCCGTTTCTCAATAAGTGAACTTCTCTGTACTCGTGAACTTGTGAAACGTCATCTAGCGCGGCCCAAGTACTGTTCCAATACACAAGTTCGCATTCAGCCAAGTACAGTCCAGATACCCGGAAGTGTCCTTGCTCCGCCCATTATATCGGGGATGCATCGGAGTGGACTTGTGTGGACTTTGGACAACCAAGTATCCCAGAATGCATTTCACCAGCAAACAAGAGACGACAGTGGCGGAGACGGCTCACAACTGTCAGTTATCATTGTCTAAATACTGCTGTTGTTGTGTAACGGAATTTAGTTTTAACACTTTTTTAAGCGAGAATGTAGTTGTTAAGACTTAAAATATGCGGTCAATTTATCAAGATAGAGCCTGTTTGAAAAAAGCGCCGACGTTTGTCGGAGATATGAGAGGTCCAGAGAGGAGACCGGGCGGTGATGCTCATGTAGCCCGCTGACAGCAGCCTTATCTCGGCAAGGCCTCTCCAGATGTGCCGCTGGCTCCGGTGTCTCTGTGGTTGTGGTTGCAGATGTAACACAAAATATATACATATTAATATTTTAATATTTTCTAAATGAAAACGAAAAAAGGCAGGGTTGTGTTTTATATCATATTTCGTTTTATTGTCAATATATATGACTGAAGATAACCGGAGTAGGCGGGACCGACGAGCTGAGTTGGTGACGTCGTGACGTTGGTGACGTCATCAAGTTCGCTGCTGTTCCAATTGCAAAATGACCGTACTGCGTCCTCCCGTCCTCGGGAGTTTGTACTCCCGAGTCGAACTATCCAAGTCTGAACTTGCAAGTTTATCCTTCGGAGGGTGCATTTGTAGACCGATTACGTCACAGCGGCCGCGACAGGGCTGTCCCATTTCGTCGACTCCTTCTAATGCGGCCGACAAATGCAGCCTACTTTTCCCAGATCTGGAGGATACAACCATAGATATATATAGGTAGACGCCCCCTTCGGCCTTGGGCGGCATAAATCGTCGGCGCCATCTTGGTACGGGAGTTATTTCGTCTTCGGAGTGAAGATGCCTACTTCATGCGCCGCTTGGGGTGCACCACCGTCAGGACGATTCAAACAAGATCGCAAGGAATTACCTTTCACAAGTAAGACTAAACAATTGTTTCTATTTGTAATTGTAAAATTCAGTCATGTCACGTAGATCATGTGTTATGTTGAGAGCTAAGAGCTGTTGAGACAGCTAAATTGCCACCAGAATCAGACTATAGCTAGTCTAACGTGAAACGGACATGGTGAGCAAAGCCTTATTCTATCGTTCGTCAACAGGAGATAATATTGTCAAGAAATATAGGATATACAGTATATATATATATAATCTACCACTACTTGCTTGTGAGTAATTACAATGTATGTATAATGTAATTATATAGCATTTATGGTCGCGACGGAAAGCTGCGTTTCGGCTGAGCGACTGGCCTTAATTTCTCTCTGTGATGTATTTAAAAAAGAGACTAGATTAAAACAAAAAAAGGCTCAAAACATGCCACTGTATATGTAATGGTTCTACAATATATGAAGGTGTCACGTAATGAATGAAACTACGGAAAAAATGTCACGATACTCTACATGCACCTGTGAGATGCACCTGCAGTCAGTCGCCGGCCGAAATTGACGTTTTAAACGTTATTTCTATTTAAATGTTTTTTTGTTTTTTAAAGATACATCTGTATTATGAATCTGACTGACTGGCTAGCTAACCTTTCTCGCAATTTTAAGGTTTCCCAAAGAGAAGCAGTTGAGGAGACAGTGGGAAGTGGCTGTGAAAAGGGAAGACTTTTCTGCCAATGAGAGGTCAATGCTCTGTAGCCAGCACTTTCAGCCGGAGGATTTTGACCGGACAGGCCAAAATGTCAGGCTCAGGGATGGAACTAAACCATCTGTGTTCAGTTTCCCAACACATCTCAAAAGAGTAAGTGCATCACTAAGCTTGCTGAAAATGGTTTTATTGTGTGTGTGTGTGTGTGTGTGTGTGTGTGTGTGTGTTCATTTGGAATGATTGAGAATGAGATACACCTGTTCAAGTATTTTGTTCTTCTGTTTTAGAAAGTGGCAGCCAGGACTACACAAGCCTCAAGGAAGGCTGAAGCGAGCCTTGTAATTGACTGTTCTTTACAATCATTACAAGTCACTGAACCTTCACCTAACTACCTTGTGAGTATTTACACTAGCTATGCCCCAAAACAGCAGTGAGCATCATGGCATCATAAACATTACTCACTACTGTTTTGTCCTTTTTTACTAGGAACACACTTATGCATTGCCTCCATCTCCCACTCTTCTCAAGACTAGACTCAATGAAGCCCTGGCTAGGGTGGAGAGTCTTGAGAAAGAGATGAGGAACTCAAAGGCCCGAGAGCAGAGTGCGAAGAAAACAGTGCGTTGTCTTCTGGAGGACCTCAGGGGGAAGAACCTCATAAATGAAGAGCTGCAAGAGAGGCTTGACTTATACTCAGGTAACATTGAAATTAAACTTTGAATGTCATGTATATCTTAGGGCTGTAACCAAAGAAATACAACTGCAATAATGTGTTCAAATGCTTGGCTTGTCTGAATTTCATATATCAAACTTAAACTCCAAATACCTGACAACGTCTGTAATATGCCCCCATTCATAGTTTGAATAGCATCTGGCACAGACAAAAGCCAACAATCATAGTCTGATAGCTCTAGCTTCAAGACACACAATAGCCAGGTACCTTTGTTGGCAGGTGTTTATGGGCACCTGTTTAGAGCAATCAGTCATGGTTCCTGGCTTTTGTGCATCTTTAAGCTAGAGCTATTAAGACAATGATTGTTGGCTTTTGTCTACAGCCACGACAAGATTACATATTTGCATTCATATGGCCTTGCCTGGAAATAAACACATTAGCCTATTGGTGTTTTCATAATGACATTCATACTCTTTCAGTCACTTACTAATTACTCTGTGCTATCTGCATTTCAGATCTTCCATTAGGCCTCCTGTCCAAACAGGGCCACGAGTACACTAAAGAGCAGAGGGAGTTTGCCCTCACTCTCCACCTGCACGGGCCCAAAGCCTACTCTTACCTGAGAGAGTCTCTCCACCTCCACCTACCACATCCACATACATTGCAAAGGTATTTGCCATTACATTTAATTGCACTTTATTGATAGGAAATTACTGGTTCAAATACATTTTTATTATATTATTGCTACTTAATAATAACTACTTTTTCATTTGATAAAGGTGGATGAGCTCTGTGGATTCCAAGCCTGGACTCAACACCATGATGCTGGACATGTTGAGAAGAAAAAGAGAGGAAGATCCAGTGAAGTATGGACGTGTGGCGCTCATGCTGGATGGCATGGCCATCAGGAAACATGTCCAGTACAGTCCACATTCCCAGAAAATGACCGGATTTGTGGACTTGGGGGATGGCCTAAACGAGACAGATATTGCCACTGAGGCTCTGGTTTTTATGGTGGTTGGCCTACAAGGCCATTGGAAGGCTCCAATTGCCTACTACCTGACCAAGTCTCTGACGCCCGACACACAGAAGGTCCTGCTGGTACATGCGATGGAGGCCCTGCATGAGCGTGGCATCCGGGTCATGTCCCTCACAATGGATGGGCATGCATCAAACATAAGCATGTGCAACCAGCTGGGGTGCCAGCTAAAGGCCAACCCTTGTGAGCCTTTGAAAACATTTTTCCCCATCCTGCGACTGGCGAGAGGGTGTTTGTCATGATGGACGCTTGCCACATGTTGAAGCTGGCAAGAAACATGCTGCAAGCGTACAGCCCAATCTGTAGCAGAACTGGCCTCATCAACTGGGACTACGTTGTTTGTTTGAACGATATTCAAACAAAGAATGGACTGCATGCTGCCAACAGGGTCACTGAAAAGCACATTCAGTTTGACTCACAGAAGATGAAGGTGTCCCTGGCTGCACAGACGCTGAGTCGCTCTGTGGCAGTAGCGCTCCGAACGCTGAGGGACCTGGGGTATCCACGCTTCACCCTCTCTCTAGCGACAGCCGAATTCATTGAGGTAAGACTACATTCAAACATTGTTTTCTTATCAAAGGGTCCTGGCCATCTTCTTCATCTTCATCTTCATCTCCATCTTCTTCCTTTCTATTTCCTAAACAATTTCTTTTAGATGATTGACAGGCTGTTTGACATTATGAACAGCCGCAATCCCCGTGCCAAAGGATTCAAAGCCCCCCTGGGATCTTTGAATTGGACAAGGAGTGTGGAAATCTTGTCCAGAGGCCGGGAGTACTTAATCAGTTTGGTGATGAAGGATGGAACTCCCCTTCATCGTTCAAAGAGGTCTTTTAAATAGTGACTCTTCCATATGTGCATGCTCTGCTTATGCATGCATATGATGCTCTGTTCTCTTGTTCCGATCTTTTTGCTGTCTGCGGTTTTTCAGTTCATACAGGTGAATGTGGAAATGTCCATGAAATGTCAGGAAATGTCCATCTACAACTTTCAAACTGACAAAACATTTTCTTTAAGGTACCTGTCTGTCATGGGGTTTGTCATCAACATTGACACCCTAATGCTGATGTGTCCTGAGCTGCTGCAGAGTCAGCAATATATCTGCACCTACCGGTTCAGCCAGGATCATTTGGAGCTCCTTTTCAACTCCATCAGGGCATCAGGCATCGGCGTCGGCAGACCCTTTTCACCGGGGCACGTGCCCCGTTGTGGATCTGCGGTGCCTGGGTATGCCTGGGGCACTGATTTTTTAATTAATTAATTTATTTATACCTTTAATTTTTTTTTTATTTAAGTCTGACTCATCTGGCAATCTACAGAATGCATGCTTGCATTTTTTTTCTTAAAATAGGCCTATAGACTACCACTTTCGTTAGAATTTAAGTCCGACATACGGACAGAGTAATTAGAATCCACTTGCGGCCACTCGGAGCATGTTGCAGCCGGAGAGTTGCCTGTAACACAGAGCCAGGAGTTCGTCATATCTTAGGCTATCTTTAAGAAACACGGTACTAGTCCTCCTAGTAAAGACACACTAAAACATTGATTGTACAAAATTTGACACCCTGAAGAAATTTACTATTTGAATTACGTCAATAGAATGCATGGTGCCCCCCTCATTGGCCGGCCGCTGCAATGAAATGTACGTGACGAATGCACACACTGAGGAGAGAATCATTCTCCTTGATATCGACTTTTTGAACCTGTCCAGCACAGCGTCAGCGACCATTCACTCCGGCCGGCGTGAAGTGAAGTAAACAGTAAGCGTTACATTTTTATCCTCTGGAAGCATAGAATGTCTAACAAATGTGTATGCCTTTCATCAAATAAGGTGAAGGGGCGTCTCTGAAGTGGTGTTATTAGCTAATGTGGTCACGTCTGTCGTTATGCTATAGTAGCCAGACAGTTCGCTAATATATTAAACTGTAGCGATAACTGTTTAAGCTGGACCTGTTGATCGGAGAAAGATCACAAATGTCGGGTTCACACTACATGCCATCTTATGGTGTTTCTCGATTCTTTACGTTCGTGTTTTCAGGGGGTGATGATCCCGTGATGGGGTATCCAAGTTGTCTTGTCAGCTTAGTTAGCTAGCTATCGGCATACTGTATAAGACATCTTCTCAAGTTGCCTGGAACCAATGGCACCGATGTTATACTAGCGCAATTTATAACAGAATACAACACTCGGAGGTGGAAGCTGTTTTGTACGCTGTTGCTTTTAAAAATAGCCCAGTGCATGCTTAAATAAGCAGGCTGGCTTAAGCAGCTCAAGCACACGTTGGTCTCAAAGTTGAAAATGAATGATTCTGAAATTATTCTCATTCTGGTGTTTTCTGCTCGAGTAGGCCTACAGACAAAAGCACAGACATTAAGGGGGCATGATGACATACAGGTGGTTACTTTCAAGACAGTAGAAACATAATGTAGAAAAAAAAAACAATTGATAGGTATCATTCATAGCATGCATATAGACGAATGTCCTGTTTTTACTATTCGTTTTTTTGGTGTGTCAGGTATGTAGAGAGTTATGGAAGAAGTATGTTGTACTAGTAGGCTATGTTATTTTATGATCTTTTGCTGGCATTGAATTATTTGTTATCTCAGTGACCGGAACTAGATAACAGCCTACTGTATTAGTTATGATTTTGATCTCAATTCAACTCAAACAACATTGTTCTTGTAGATGGACATCAGAAAGTTATTCGCTCGGAGCAGGGATAAAGCAGCAAGGAGAAATGAGAGAGGTACGCTAGGTAACAAGGCAATGCAAACCACTTTTAGGTAACAACCCAGTTGAGTTGACCACTGGTCACTAGCCCAAGCCTAACAGTTACATATCTGTCCAGACAAAGAGGAGCAGCAGAGTGCCGGAGGAGGTGACGGAGGAGTTGAAGGAAAAGGTGAAGGAGAGAGGGATGTTGATGAGCACGAGCAGAGGTGATATGACTATTACTTTCATATTAATTAGGAATAACTGCAAACAGGTTATACACAAGTAACTTTACATATGCATATATAAAAATCTAGATAGTGAAAATGCAGACAGGAGACTGTAATATGTTCTTGTTGCTTCAAGACTCAGTGCAGCAGAGTGCAGAGGAGGAGAGGAGCAGATTGAAGGGACGCAGGTAGAGTTGGCATTGAGAGATGACACTGACAGGTGAGACTCAGCTTAGATTTGATTAATTTTATTTGAACTTTTAATGGTTATCTGAGGTAACCATTGATCATATGATTTTTTGTATGTTGCACCAGACAGGAGAATCAGAGGGCAGAAGAGAATGAGCTGGTTGAGGCAGGGGAAATGCAGAGAGAGAAGAAGGACAACAGGAGACAGACAGGCCAGAGAGATCACACCCCAGATATGAGACTGAGAAAACAGTTGCCACAGTGGCAGAGAACATTAGACTGGGGGCAAGAGAAAAAAGCAGTGTCCACAATGTTGAGGGACATACAAGTGATCTTGGGGGAAAGGAGTCTGGCCCAAACCAAGTTAAGTTGTCAAAATATCCCCAGCACAACTTTGGTGCCAAGAATCGATCCTTTAACGCCAACTGGTTTGAAAGCTTTACATGGCTGGAATATTCCAAGTCTAAAGATGCAGCCTTTTGTTTTCCCTGTAGAATATTTGGGAAACATTTGAAGAATGACACCTTTGTAAACACTGGCTTTCAAAATTGGAAAAAAGCTCTGGATGTCTATAGAGAGCATGAGAAATCACCAGCCCATAAGGCAAGCATGGAGTCTTGGTGTAGTTATAAAGCCAGTGCGGCTCATGGCAGTGTTGTCGAGCAGTTGGATTCTGCAAGTGAGCGTGAAATCAAAGAGAGACGCGAGTACCTCAGCCGGGTTGTGGCTGTTACCAAGTTTTTGGGTAAACAAAATATCCCATTCCGTGGCCATGATGAGGGCATGTCCAGCGACAACCAGGGAAACTTTCTGGAGTGTATGAACCTCTTGAAAGAGTTTGATCCTTTTCTTCAGGCATATTCACCACCATCTCACAGTACATACTTATCACCTTCATCCCAAAATGAGGTCATTCAATGCTGTGCCCAAGAGATAGTAAAAGCTATCAGTCAAGAAATAAAGGAGGCTGGAATGTTTTCAGTAATGGCAGATGAAGCGAGAGATGGCACCACTGAGCAGCTAGCTGTGTGTGTTCGTTATGTTGCTGGGGGGAGTGTGAAAGAGCATTTGCTAGCCATGACAGATTTGAAAGGGTTTGACGCAGAGTCCATTACCACTGCAATTGAAGATCAGCTAAGATTGAATGGCATAGATCATGTGAAGGTGGTTGCACAGGCTTATGATGGCGCCTCAGTCATGAGTGGGACTGTTGGAGGGGTCCAAGCTAAGTTCAGAGAGAACCATCCCATGGCCATTTATGTGCATTGCTATGCACATCAATTGAATTTAGTGCTGTGTTGCACATGTCAAGCCATACCAGAGGCCAGGAATTTATTTGACCTCCTGCAGAATGTGTATACATTCTTTTCAGGCTCCCTTGTTAACCACGACAAGTTTAAGGAGACCCAGAAACAGCTTGGCTTACAGCCTTCTGAGCTGGTACAGCTGTCCAAGACCCGATGGTCGTGCCAGCTGAGGTCAATCAACGCTATGATAGAGAATTTCCCCGCAGTTCTCACGTGCCTGTCCAACATCAGCAACCCCACGGCTGTGGATTTGCATTCCAACCTTGCCAGGTTCACCAAAATTTATCTGTTGATGGTCTTCAAGACTTTTTTTTTGACAGATTCAAGCCAAATGAGAAAGGTGAACCTAAAGACGTCAACCAGCCTGTGGACCTTTGGCAAAAGCAGATGATTTAAATGCGCTGTGTGTGCCATTTCACGGTCAAAGAAATGCGCACTGACCCCAAAGCGACGGAGGTATATGACCGTGCAAAGGCCTTGTGCGAACGCACCAAATCCCTGAGTCATGTGTTCCAAGACAAAGGCAAAAGCAAAGACGCCTGGTGAGTTTCCACATAGTCGAGTCTAGTTGTGGGGCTTTTAAGTGACCTAGGCAATGCTGAAAAATTGAGAACAAATGTTTACCTATTTTTTTGCCTAGACAGGATGATTATCGGAGCTGGAGCAACGAATCCATTTTCATCTCTGAACAGCGTTGTTCTGAAGGGTGTTCAGGCCTGTAACCCAGGCTCGAGCACCTTTCTCAAAGAGGAGGACCTCAGAGGTCTCGCAGATCACTACAATGTTGATCTTAAACAAGAGGAGGTGTGGGTAGCGAAACATTACCTGGACAGAAAGCAGGAGAGCCTGCCAATTACTGACATGCAATGTCTTTTCGGTTTACTCGATAATGTCATGTTCCCTACACTGACACAGGTCATTAAAATATGTCTGACCATTCCTGTGTCCAGCTGCAGTTGTGAAAGGACATTCAGCGTACTGAGACGCCTTCACACTTGGTTGAGGAGCACAATGGGGCAAGATAGGCTTCATCATCTTGCCATCATGTCGGTTGAGCGAGGAGAACTCTCCAAATTAAGCCAGTCACAATTGATCGACAGCTTCGCAAAAATGAAGCAGAGGCGCTACCGTTTACTGTTAAAAAAATGAACAGCTCCCCTATCTTTCTGGCCATGATATACACACCTCATAGGATCATCACCATCACACCATCATAGGATGGTCTGAAATAGAAATGATAAACACAGACATGTATGTATGTAGAGGTGTTTTTTTGTTTTTCCTTTTACAGTTGCACATTTCAAGTTTTCAGTTTTCAAGTTCATGTTTGCTGACAGATATTTAATGAAGATACGCTTTATGATAATAAATAAGTGCTATAAAATATTTGCTCGCGTGCTTGCATTAATTATCTGTGCCCATGCTTTTTTTAAATAAATAATTGCCCCAAATTTTTTTAGCTCGCGCGAGAGCATTTTTTTTTGGTGCCCTATTGTGCCCCTGTATGGTATTGGGTGAGCTGACGATGTCCTCTCCCTCTGAAACGGAAGAGCTTGAGGTGCCCTTCGTGAATGTCTCTGCGTTGATTGGGGACCACAGCTACTTGCCAACCCGCTTTGGTGGCCTAGTGGAAAACGCACTGGTCTACATTGCAGGGTTTGTGGTGCGGCAGGTTTTGAGAAAGCTGTCCTGTGGTGAGTGCCGTGCTAGCCTGGTGACAGATGCTGCACGCGCATCTTTCGACGAGAGCTACCACCTGCTGACTCTGAAGAACAAAGGAGGGCTGATGATTCCTTCAGAGGGGACAGTGAAGGTGGTCAGGTCAGCAGAGCGGTTCATTCGCCAGCGTGCATCAGGGCAAGCTGTCAGTGTGTCTGTGGTCAAGCAGTTTGTCCGGGCTGACATCTGGACAGATGATGTGTTTCTCCTCAAGGAGCACATTCAGGACACACAATTTGGCATTGAAAACCACCACTTTGCACTGTTGTCCTTGGTTGTGTCTGTATTTCACAAGATCAGGCTGCACCACATTGCAAAACTGAGCACGCTGCAATTACAGACTGGCAACAGTCGAAAAAAGCTCAGCAAGACAATACTTTTTAAAGGGTTCTAGCCTAGATTCAATTATTATATTATATCATATATTGTGTGAAATTATATATTGTGTCAATTGCACTGCATAGATGTGAAAATGTTATGAGAATGATTGTATATTATGTCAAATTGTACAAATGTACAAATATATATATATATATTATATAATATGAATATATACCTATACTTAAAATATATTATATTGTTTCACATATTATATATATCATATATATGTTATTCCATTGCACATTATACTGAGTCATTATATTATATTGTATTATATATATGCTATGTTATTTATATTACAGTTCAACTATTGAGATGTGTATATTTTTACTGCTATAGAAATATATAGCTTTTTTTGGTAATGTTGATTTGTGAAATAAATGTGTATTGCCAATTGCACTGTTCAAGGTTTCTTAATGCACATACTTGAAAAGGAACTATTAAACTATGAAAAACACACTGACTGCCAGTTTCTCACTATTTGATGTATGCTCTTTCTCTTAATGATGGTCAATACGTAGTAACTAAAGAAGCACTATTTCGATAGTTTATAGATCTTCTCAGTATTTTCAAAGTGCACGGGCTGTGCAAGAAAAGTGAGCGTTTATCATAGACCCATGCACATGTATGACTGGCGATTTAACTAGCGAGATTCAAAGTAACGTAGAGGCAAATCTTTTTCACACACTTCACGTAGAGCATAAACCCTTGAATACTCCATGAAATTGGTTGCGAAATGTAAAAGGTTATCGTGATTTTTATCCAGATAAACCGCAGCTCCTGGCAACTTGCGCTTGTTTGACACGTCTGACAGACCTCTGGCTTCAGAGAGCTCCCGTAACAATATGGCGGCGCCGCGTTTCGCCGAGGCAACGGGCTGAAGCAGTGGAGGCGGCGTCTACCTATATGATGTCTATGGATACAACTGATGGATCCTTCGCGGCCCAACATATCCCAAGATGCATTGCGTGCCGGTGAAGTTGATTTTTTTTTTAATCGACATGGTCGACCAGCAACTAGAGAATTCACATTTAAATATAATTATTGGGTTTTAACTCAAGTGAATATTTACAGATACAAGTGTTGAAACTAAAAACAAGGGACCTGATCAGATCACACTGATGTTAAAATGATCGGTTAATTTACGTGGCGCTATTAATTAACCAGCTGACACCGGAGCCGCTGCACTATTTACAGCAGCTCGTCCATTTTAATATTTTAACTTTTTTATACTCTTTTATGACAACCGCAGCTGGTTGCTAGGAGACAGGAGCGGCAAAAGGGTGGGGCGCGAAAAGCTGGCGAAAGTAAACAAAATGTGAAACATTTGACTCATTTTTTTTTTTTTTTTTTTTTTTTTTGCTCGGAGTAATTTTATAACTGAGGCTACTCGTTGATAAACTCAAACTAATCTCGACATGCTCCCCACAAACCAAACACACAGGTTTTGGCCTAAACAATAACAATCAAAGTTGATCAATAATATTCAATGAGTGCGAGCGCTGATGGTGGAAAACAATAATATATACAGTGGGTAAGGCGCGGGCCAAATAAAATCAGTCGCGGGCCAAGTTTGGCCCGCGGGCCCCAAATAAACAATAACAATCAAAGTTGATATCTCACGAGGTCAACAGACGTACACTAAAACAAAATAAGGCTTGCTTAAAAAGAATAATTATAAGATGTTCAAAGGAGTTTTGAGGAGAAAAAGTACTGACAAAAGCTGTTGTTCTAAAATAAAAATAACGTTAGCGTGTATAAGCTCCTTAACACTTAACAAGACAGACAACCAACACGGAAAAGATAAGAGAGTGGGCAAGAGAAAAGTTCCCTGTTTTGTCAAAGCAGAGAGGTGTCAAGTCGTAGGGTGCTTTGTTTGGCTTTGTTTGCCCAGATTTCAGATTTCTTTGTCTCTTAGTGTTGGAGGGTTCCTGTTTAGTAAATTGACTAATCCAACATTTTAAACAAATAACCCACATACTTTTCTTCACTATGAGATTAATAAACTTTACACACTTGTATGGATGCAGAAATGGAATTCCAGTTACATACACTTAATACCCAGGCTTTAACAGAGATTATGTGGATCAGAAATATGTATCGGTCATGTGACTTACTAGCATGTAACTGCGACACAAATCTCGTCACTTTGGCACATATCTGTGTTATCACCAATTGACCACTGGATGGCAGTATGGTCACATGATGAGTCTGGTTTGAAAAATATGAAAATGGTTTTAACTCTGTTTTTCACTTCATAAAGACGGGAGAAAGACGTATTGAGAACTCCCCTGTGGAGGTTACAAGCGAGAGAGGGGGGGAAGAATGTCTCGGGTTGTTAGTCACTTCAGGCCTCTCCAACCTCGCTACATCACTTTTGAGAAGTTATATTTCGGGAGTACTTTCGACAATTATCACAATATGTAATATGTCATTTAAACTTCCGGCACCTGTCCCATATTAACTTGCTTTCTACATGACATAACCAAACTTGTGTCATATGCATTCACAGCAATGCCATGCTTTCTGCCTTAGCACTGCCACTGTACCAGCCTACAGGCTCATACTGTGGCAGTGCTTTGACCGAGGGTAGCCATTTTTGATAGGGGCCGGAAAGAGTGTTTAAAGTGAAACATAATAAATTGTGTAGTGTAGCTTTCCAGCTTGCGTGTTTCAGCTTTGTGTCACGGCCAGAAATTAAATTGTATTCCGGTCTGTATTTAGCTCTGTACTAGAACAGTACACTGTCAGATTGTTGGGTGGACGTGAAAATAATAACTGGCAGGTCTAAGTTTTATTCAGGTTTATTCCCACTTTGTTTTTTGTTTTTTTCAAGGAAGCAATTTGAAGACATAATTTTGGGCTCTGGAAATGTGGGATTTGCAGTTGTCATTAGTTTTAAGTAGGGCTGTCTTATTTAATGCATTCATTTTGATAAATGAATCCCAGATGTAACTGTAGGAACAGACATATGCATTTTCAAATGAATGTGTTATAATAACACAATAATGTTTTCTTCCAATTAGCCTGAAAACAAACTTCCTCTTTTTAAAAATAAAATGAAAGGAAAAAGAAGAAACAAATAATCAAAATCAATAGAGTACTGACAGGGTTGCTGTGGCTCACGAGGTAGAGCGCTCGTCCTGCAACCACAAGGTTGGTGGTTCGAACCCTGGCCTCTACAGTCAACGTGCTGAGGTGTCTTTGAGCGAGACACCTAACCCCAAGTTGCAGCCCACTGCTCCTCTGGGATGGGTTAAAATGCAGAGAATTGTAAATTTCCCCACTGTGGGACTAATAAAGGACTGATTATTATTATTATTACAGTCCTGTCAGGGCTAGAGGACTTCTAGCTCGGTAAGAATGACAAACTCATTCCAGTCCATGTCGATGTGTCCTTGGGCAAGACTCTTAACCCTGAGTTGCTCCCGAAGGATGTTGTGGATGTTGTATGAATGTTAGTTAGACTTAAAGTCCTGATGTGCAGGTGGCACCTTGCATGGTATCATCAGTGTATGAATGGGTGAATGATATGTAATGTAAAAGCGCTTTGAGTGGTCGGAAGACTGGAAAAGCGTTAGGGGCCTGTGGGGCATGACCAGATGGTGCTGTTGTACTTTTCCCTATTT
Source organism: Anoplopoma fimbria (assembly GCF_027596085.1). Lineage (NCBI taxonomy): Eukaryota > Metazoa > Chordata > Actinopteri > Perciformes > Anoplopomatidae > Anoplopoma > Anoplopoma fimbria. Next base: position 17,170,278 of record NC_072459.1, on the reverse strand, counting down.
CAGACACAATAATGGCAAACTGAACTTTTCACAACATTTTAGCGACGTTCAAATGAATGAAATGTATTCTCTAGAAACGTATTCCTTTGTAGTGTGTGTAACTCTGTCTTTGTGCCTGATGCTGCTTGTGCGTTTCCACTTGGACCTGTCAATGTCAAATTATATTTACTGTGAGGCAACAATACACAATGTTATTGACTTTAAATCTTGCTAGCATAACATTAGCTTTCTGGCTCATAGCTGAGCTAAAGGGTTCGATAACCTTATTGGACCAGAAGTATCTCCTGTTGCCTAGTTGTATCTAAGGTGCGTCCTATTTACTGAAGCGGTAAACAATATTTCCATTGCATAGGAACCATATGGCATGGTAATGATTGTTCCAGGTATAAGGAAACCCTCATTTGAACAAATCCGCATTTAATTCATGCATCAATTAGCAGTAATGAATTACTTAACTGTAGCCGTGGCATGTCAAAAGTTCACATTTTCTATAACGTATCTTCTAGGAGGAGCACTGTTTTACATCAAGGGACCTAGCGGGACGACAAAACTAGAGTGGTTTGTTGTGCAGAGGAAGCCCAACGGGAGCTCACAGTGGCCAGAAAAGAACTAGGGGTGCAATACCCAAACTTTTTTCTGGCCTGGAATGACCAGGGATATTGACATATGGGTAAGAATGTTACCATTGCATGTGTGTCAAGATCTTGGTTTTAGTTTAGTTTGTTTCCTGTTTTATTTTGAAGTTCTCTTCCTCTTGTGTCTTTGTGGTCTTTCCTCCTTTTTTCCGGTGCAGCACCTGTTTGTCATGCTTACCTCTCCTCTTATTTCAGATCACTTAACTTTCGTTCTTTGTGTGTTTTCCCGCCACTGTGATTGTCTGCCCCGTCCCTGATTGAATCCACCTGTGGCTAATTACCTACATCTTCCTGGTGCTCTTGCTACTTTTGTTTAAAATGATACACACACACTGAAAATAACTTTTCTTTGGCTGCAAGTGTAAGCTTGAAAACCGTCGTTCTTCACATTTTTTCTCTGTCAGCGCCTCCTCCGGCCCTAGGAGGGGGAGTCTTCTTCAAAGGAGGACGCTCGGCCCGTGGGTGAGTTGAAGGATCTCCCCATTACGGCAACACTAGTGATTTATAGAACACACACGCCTCATTCCACTGCAGTGTAGGAGAGCCAGTAAAAGATAGGGGTAACAGGGATTTTAAGTTAAGTCTGATTATAATTCGGAGCATGACAACTAGAATATAAAAGACCATTGTAAGAGCTCAATCTGGTCTGCAGGTTTTAAAACTGAGTTCAATTGACATCCCCCTAAAAGGTCTCTCTTAGCGGAGGCTAGCGAGGCAGGATTGGATGAGGTCCGCGGGCGAACCGTCTCTGTCGTACTTCACTGTCGAAGCACAGAGGTGCGTCAAGGCTTTCACCCCGGAGCTCACTACCAGGCCAAGTGGGTGATTCACATAGAGAGGGCTAGTCCTCCACTCCTCTCCCCCTTCTCTCAGTTCTCCCCGGGACCTTTGAAAACTCATGGCTCTCCTTAAGTCAGGGACGGGACGACGTGAGTCTGGGCTGAGGCTGTGTATGGGTACCCACGGGGGTGACCGGACATCGGTACCGGGGACCTAGCCGTATACCCTTGGAGGCTGCAGGCCTGCCAGCCGCGTCCTGTTGGTCCTCCTCGGGCGACACAGGTTATGTTGAACCTGTTCGTCGCAGGCGAGGTTACATGTTAACAAAAGGTTTTCCCGCCCGGTGCGGGTGAAAACGCCTGCCTCCAGTTAAGACCTTGACCGCAGCGGTGGCACACGTCACAACATAATGAACCATACCGGATAAAGTTATCAACACATAACAATAAACACGGCAGGCAAGAACATCATATATTATTAGCTAAATATAAGATTGATGCTTGTGATTGTAGAGTTTTTGATGTAGGTGATGGAATGTTTTTGGAGTATGAGCCTTTATGTTTAAGTTAACAATACACAATAAGGAAGAGACATATTTTTGGGATACATTGCTACTGGATTGGAGTGCAAATTGTGAGTGAGACTTCTAAACACTAAACAAGAAGTAACATAGGGTTGAGTTATTTTAAACTTCGTGACTCTGCTGACAATTACCTGTCTATATAATGTTGGTAGTCAGCTGATTTTTGATTGATGAATATGGGAGAGGTAGGAGGACCAATTAAAGCCAAGGTAAGTAAAAAAGTAGGCCAGCAATTTTGTATTATAGTATAATAGTAGTATTATACAACTGCATTATATAAATAATCTGTAACATGTATTCCATTACTCTATTAAGTAGGGAATTTTGTTGGTGTATATTAGTAACCTACTTTATGTGTGGTTGAGCCTTGGTGAGATACATAACAAGGTATGTTTACAGAGCTATAACAGAGCTGTAAGGAATCATGCTAAATGTCAATTAAACTGTCATATGATATAAGGAATCATATGAAATATTTATATTAACTATAATAAAAATTAATTATATACATATATATCCTGGAACTATCTGAAGTCTATATGAATCACGTGATATTTAAGCATTTTGAACTTCCGTTGACAGGACTCTCTTTAAAGGGGTCTGGTTTGCTGCACCAGAATGCAAAACTTGCCGTGGACACACTCAGTCACGCACAAACGCAGCCACATGTGCAATCGATTGATCCCCTAGTCCAGGTAGTTACAAGCTGAGGATCCTGCACTTATCAGAGGATCATAAAAACAAAACAATTGATTTTCTTTTCCCATTTAGATTTAACTATAGATTTTCCATGACAAAAAACTTAACAAGACAGACACTATGATAATACAAGGACATAGCTATCCTACAGACAAGACAAACTAGTTGAAGTAGCAAGGCGGAGGGTTACAGTGTTAAATAATTTTATTCATGTGTTTCTTTTAAGACAAAGTGTGGCATGATTTAGTTTTTCCAGCAATGACCTTATGTGTCTCATGAGTAATTCCCTCCCTTAGCCATATATGACAGGGAATATGCAGCATCTTCCATGCTTTCTATCTTTTGGGTCATAAGAATGATGCGTTTGTTTGCAAGGCTACAATTTATTTGTGCAGATTTACAATTGACGCCATTGGGCTTGATGCCCAGCATGTAGCTGGACATAGAGCTATGTTCGGGTTTAAGATCTTTTAGAGCATCTCTAACTACATCCCAGTGGGTACTTAACAGTTGGACTGAACCATAGAGAGTGTAAATGGTGCCCACCCCCCACAACCAGGCCTGTGTAAGCCTGAGAGGGTTTAAGGCTTCTTCTTAAATCATTTCTGAAAATCAAATTATGGAATTGACGTAATCTGATGTAAGTCTTTGCATAGGTATGTATGTTAATCAACGGGTTACCGCCTGAAAAAGGCGAATTTTTGTGGATTAAGGAATAATAGATCAAAAAAAGACAATGGTCTACAATTAGTATTGAAGGCTGTATGCACCACGAGGCATGAAGAACATAGGTAACAGGTTGATAGTATTGGTCTATTCTTGTCCTAATGCTCGGTATTTACCTGCCACCACAACATTCACATCATAGACAAGTACAGCCAACAGCACTTCATTTTCTAAAGAGAGCAATGTGCAGCCTGCAGACAGGGCTTGGTAGTAACAGGTGAGTGTTGTAATTTGTGCTGTAAAATCCAAGCAGATAATAAAAAGGCTGCCATGTATGTCATCCACCTTCTGTTCCTGTCTTCTCTTTCAGTAAAAATTTCCTCCTCCATTTGGGTTTCTGGGAGAAAGAGGATGCCAATTTGGGGGTTTTCATATGCTTTGTTTTACTACTCCCCCTTACAGGTAAGGTTGCCATTCTAAATTTGTCTTTTTGTCAAAATGAATCTGAAAAGACCAAAACCAACAATGCGTTGGTCTCTCAATACTTTTTGTCTGTGGCACTTAAGCCACTGGTACATGCTAAAGACATAGCTTGAAAGATCAACCCCATTGTGACACTAGATGATAGGCAAAAATAATGGCAAAAAAAAAGTTTTTCCATTAAGAGGTGCACATAGAAAGTAAAGCTGGGAAAAGTGGTATTTACCCATGGACCAAAGTTAATACCTGACTTTACAATTTTCACTTTTACTTGACATCATGGACAGCTGAAAAATATTTATATGTATTATATGTAACACCCTCAGAATAACAACATGCCCAGATTGAAAATAAAAACAAACAGTGACTGTTGTTCCTGGCTTCAATTATTACACAGCAAAGTGCCCTTTTGTATTTGTTCATTTATTATATTTGTCCGTCTTACAGTGATTTGTCCCCAAAAAAGAGACAGTTATTAAAATTACAGCAATGGTTGGCTGCTTTTCATTGCTTTAAGTGAACTGATTGGTCCAAGTTGTTCTATAGAAGGGAATGCAGGGTTAGATTCAGCTGCATCAGTTCTTCTCATTATTTGAGACACCAGGGGCTAGATGCAGAGAGCTCTGTGTAGGATCGTGAACACATTTGTTTGGTCCAATTTATGAGACATACCCTAATAAACTGTTTGCATATCTGATAATGAAAAATAATGGCGACTGTCCTTCAATGAAAAATAGTATTTCATTTAAGCAAATTCCACAAAATGGTTTACGTTCCCATGACAAAGCCCTCTAGTAACCGAGTAATTCTGATTCTTGACCATTAAGAGCAAAGACATAATGTGTCTGACTTCAACATGGGCGACCACAGTCAATGCTGGATTATTTGAACCATAACCACAATCATGCCATAAGCATAAAAAATTGTGGATTTTACTGTTTTTTTATTGCTTATTTATAATACTTGTTTTTTATTTCATTTTATTTTTATCTTGTCTTTCTTTTACTATGTCTCTTGTGTGCACTTTACCCTATGCTGCTGTAATCCTGCAAAGTTAGTATTGCAAGAATAACAACAAAGTTCTCTTATACTTAATGAAACCGTACTTTTAACTCGATCATCTTTTACTAAACCTTACCGTTGTTGTAAGAGCCATTTTGTTATTGTTTTGTTTAGGTGTAACTACTACCACTAGGGGGGCGTAATAGTGGTCTCAATTAGACAAGGTCAATATAATCAGTGGGGTTACCTGAAACCGGTGTTACTGATTGGGAGACAGTTTTTGACCCTGCTTTAGTGAATTTGAAATATGTTATGATTTATTTTGTGTAGGAAACAGGAAATACATGTATGACAGAGAAAGTGGCTATATTCTGTTAGTGTTTGGAAAACCTGCGAATGTACACAAATAAATTGCATTTAATTTGGAAACTGGACTTTTCGTCATTTATTGTACGCGTCGGAACAAAAGCAATCAGTAACCACAGTGGCCTTTATTTAAAGGCAACGGGGTCACTACAGTTATTTTTGTCTTAAACCTTACCAAAATGTAACCACGGCGGGGTAATAACAGAAAACACTTACATGTGTTGTATTGGCAAAAATACTCCAGTAACTCCAAAGCAGTTGTCAACTATGCACGCCGATGGCTCTAGTGTTTAAACTAACTTTAATTCATCACAAGCACCTATAAACCATAATTTGATGTGATTGCATTATCATGTCATGTGTGTAAACATTCTTAACCCTTTCATCCTTAAAGATTTTTTGGTGCTTTACGATGCTTGTCCATAATTTCCATTTGACAATTTCAATTTGATAAAATGGATTCCTGAGATGGTGGTACATGCAGTTCTAGCTGCATGAACTGACACATTTATTTGCAAACATGAATTATTTTGGTAATTTGTGTACAATTGCTTATTGTTTGTACAGCAAAAATAACTATTCTACAGTAAGGCGATGGTTGAAGTTGATCCACCACATCTGACCAAATATGGTCTTAGGTACATCCATGGTTTTATGTGGCCAGAGTGTGGGCCAGGATCTGTGGCTTCGTCAATGGAAACCTGTGACTGGCAGAATACAAACAGTACTCCACCAGGGAATTCTCATCTTCAAGATTTAGGAAAGTCCTCTGACCTCTTATGAATGCTATAAATAGCCACATTACTATGTATAGACCATAGACTGTAGATAAGATGTGGACGTAGTCATCATGACCCCACCCATTGGTTTTCTGGACTGGCGTTATGAAGCCACAAGTTCAGCAATTTTGCCCTCGCCGTGTTGTTTTCTTGCAACTGATGAACGGAAGTTACAATATTTGAAATGCGAAGGAGTGACGTAGTGACACCGTACACGGCTCTGGTAGCAGCAGGGATCTGTCAATCACAGTAAGCCTGCCCTAAAGCATACAAATATGGTCTATTTTACTCTAAATGGGACCATACTTTACTAAAAGAACATCATGCTGTATTGAAGAAGACTTGACTCTAGCAGTTGAGGGAATATGCTCTGCTCCTTTTTTGCTCTGTCTCTGTTCGCTATCTTTTCAGCAAAGAACATAAACCATACAAGAAAGAAAGTTGAGTCAAAAACAATACATTTTGGTTAACTTTACCTAGAACTGTATTATATTAGAGGTTAATCTATATAACAAATGTTTCTAATAACAAGATACACTGCGGTCTCCCAACACATATTTCTTTCTCTATCTTTCAATCACACACATACCGACATAATTTGCATCATGTATTAGATCATTGTGCATGAATATACTTAATGTGGACCGGCTTTCGAACTAAAAGAAAAACATTTTAATATATTTGTTTCAACTGTCATGTTACAGAGCTGCCATGGCCATGTCTCCTGTTATTCCTTGTGTTTCATGTGTTTTCCTTTGCCCTTGTGTCTCCTGTGCTCCCTTGTTTGTTTATCTCTCTGTGTGTGTCTGTGAGGTGAGCGTGTCACTCCTCTCACTCTCCCCAGCTCCCTGATTACTGTCAAGTATACTCACCTGCTCCAAGCCACACACCTGCCATCAATCTACTCATCCACTCTGCAGTATATCAACCCCGGTCATCCAGTCACTCACCGCCAGATCGTTGTTTCAACCACAGTGGTAGAGCACGCTCCAGGCCTTTATGTATTGTGCTTTCGAGTATTCTTGCCAGTTTCTTTGGTTCCCTCTAACCTTGTTCTCCTTGTGCTACAGGACCATTACTCACCTGCCTGCCGCTCCATTCACCTCCTTGCCTGCCGCTCAGCCTCAGCCAGCCATCCACTACCCATCTGCCCACGACTGCCAAACTTCTCCCCTCCTTCCACCTCCATTCTCCAGATAACCCTACCAATAAACCCTGTTCACTATTCCTCCTCTCCGAGTTTGTGTTCTGCATTTGGGTACCCCCCCCCCCCCGTAGACCGTAACAAGAGCACATCATTCTTAGTTCGTCATTGCTGTTGTCGCAACATTTTTTTCATTCAACTCAGATAGACAGTACAGTAAAAATACAGACACCTTTCAGGTGGTAAGATAGTCTCCAAAGCAGAACTTGCTCTCCCTGCTTCTCTCATCAGCATCACTTTACTATAGTAAAAAGACATGTAAACACCCATATATAAATATATAACTTGACACAAAGATTGGATATGCATAAATTAATTCTACTTACACTTCAGTGGCCAGTGCCGAAGGAAATGACAGCTAAAAGAGCAGGAGTGAGTCACCGTGAATATGTCCGAATCAGGCCAATTGAAGCAAGCGTTGTCAGAACCAGGACACAGAGCCTTAACCTGACCTGCCAGATGGTGTTTACACAAAACCATTGGAGAAGTCATCATAGGAAACTGTTTGGAAAAGGGCAGGCACTGTCAAAAATGACGTGGCATGTGATTTGATGAACCATCTTTCAATCAAATTTACCAAAGTGAGTAAGGAGAAGTGTCAGGCAACCTTGGAAGGACAAGAAGAGCAAAAATATCTATTTTATGAAGAATAGCCTTCAGTGCCGCTCTTTGCTTTACTTTAAATTAAGAATTACTCTTTACTTCTGATATAACTGATGCTATGCAGCATAGCCAACCTCTTCAGGAGCCGCCATTGTTGTACTGAACAAATAGTCGCCTCTCTGTGTTGTCTCGAACACATCTAAGCCTTTGCTGTAGCTGACAGTAGCTCTTCACACGATGGTGAATAGTCTGTGCTCTGGCTACTTCTCCCCAAACGTATTACTTGATGCTTGATAAGATGAATTTTTGTGTGGTTTGTGATCTCTGGCGTGACCTTGTGACATTGCTTGACACCAGCTGCCGTGAAAGACACATTAATACCTATATGTTTGGAATCAAATATTCAGCAATCACGTATGGGTGTAATGTAAAGGTTTCCATATCTTGATCAATCTCACACAGTTGCTTCTTGCTTTCACATCTCCCCTCTCTTACATTTCTCGTTCTTCCTCGCTCCTGAGTGTTTTCCACACATCCTCAGCTTCACACGCACACATTTTCTCTCTTTTCCTATCTCCTCTCTCACCTACACTCCCAGCAGCCAGTCCTTCCTCCCCTGTTTTCTTCCTCTTCCTTTTCTCATTTTTTCCTACCACCCTCTGTTACACAATCTCTTTCTTAGATGTCTCATAAGCATTCAGTTGGAGTACATTCTGTTCCTGTTGCCCCCCCTAGCACACATCCAGCACACAATCCCCCTCCATCTTACTCCAGCCTGCCATTGTATCCTAGAAACCTGACTTTACTAGTAGTAGTAACATCAGTCTGGCACCTACTCATACTGTGCATTTTAATTTTTGTAGGTTAATAGCAGATGACTCGTCGCATTATGAAATAAATTCAGCACTAGGACAAATGACCTGCTTTGGTTGCGGTTACTTTTATTATTTTTTGGTTATTTAACTATTAACCTATCCTATGAATCTATCCACCATTAAAGTGGCCTTGAACAAAACGGGAACAAAAGCATAGTTTTAAAATTGGCTTGTAAGGCCTTTACCAGAGTAAACGATCTTGTGGCGTAGTGGAGAGCAAGGTAGTTCTCCAATCAGAGAGTCGGTGGTTCGATGTGTCCTTGGGCAAGACACTTAACCCCAAGTTGCTCCCGAAGGCTTGCCATCGGTGTGGACTGGATGTTGCATGAATGTTAGTTAGAGTCTGATGGTGGCACCTTGCATGGTAGCCTGTCATCAGTGTGTGAATGAATGAATGATATGTAATATACTACTGATTGTAAGTCGCTTTGGATAAAAGTGTCTGCTAAATGACTGTAATGTAATGTAATCTTTGATTTGAATGCAAAATGTATTGCAATCGAAATTTTAACACATATTCCCTTCTTCAGTTTACCACAAAACAAGATTTAAGGATTCAAAGAAACTTTCTAGGTTTAATAACCATAAATGACTATGCTTCAATGCATGAATGTGCCAAAGGAATTATTTAAGCAAATTATTTAGAGATTCTAGTCTTTTTGCTTGGCATGATAAATTAAGTTTTAATAACTTGGTTCGGGAACAATGACCACACCCTGAACATATCTCATTTCATCTGCACAAAGTATTTAAGCATGGCGGACCCATTCACTTCCTCTTTGACTCTGTTTCCACATGACGTGAGAATCGCGAGCAAAACAAACATAACTAACAAGAAACTCTAAACCGCTTACCTGGCATCATGGACCAGGAACTCTCCCTAAATCCTTCCGGCAACGAGCTGTTCGAAGAACACGGGTTAACTCCCGAAGTCCCGGAGCTCCAACCTTTTCCCACCATCCTTCGTCGCCAGCAACCTCGGCTCCGTTCCACCATCCACGTTCCTCGTGGCTCCCTGCATTCGTCCCCGGACAACTCCGAGGTCGTCGGTCCCTCGCCTTCCATCAGCCCCAGGGGGAGAACTCAACTTCAAACCCGACGCTGTTCTCCCACCCACTTGAGATCCAGGCGCTCGATTGACGGGCAAAACCGCCCGACCCTCCTTCACCACGCCGACTCTCCAACAGCCCCAACATGTCCCACATCTCCAAGTGGACGTACTCACCCAGCGCAACATCCCGTTCAATAAGTCCGACAGAAATTAAAAACTATACAAACTTTTCACGGACTCCCAACACAACAACACTCTCACTCGGCAAACCTTCCAAGCACTTCCGGATTCCCGACGCTGCGTCAGCCGCTATGCCGATGACGTCACAACGCATCCGACGGCCGGAGAAGCCCAGTCAGCCACAGCAGCCCTTCCAGAGGGCCAGGTTGTGTTGCAGCAAACTCTCTCTGCCCCAGAGACATCACATCCTGCAATTGTTTTCCCCCAATCTGCACTATCAACCCACGCACATGCATCCCTTCAGCACAACATCCTTTCCTCTTCTCTCCCTCCTGCCTTTCCTTCCTCATCTACCTTGGCCAACTTTGCTCCGCCCAACATCAATCCAGCTACCTCAGCTGCTCAGACAGCTCCAACAGCAGGGGCCCATAGCGGAGCAACCGGCCAAAACCCCTTCTTTCCTCCTGTTTCCGCTTTTCCCCCTCCCCATCAAGCTCAAACAGCCACTCCCCACCCGCTCCAAGGAACTCACAACAGCTGAATTCGCCTATTCTTTCTCCCTTTTCCATGACACCATCTGCTCGGTTTTTCCAGACCGCAGGCCTGAGCTGGATGACTACTTGTCGCTAATCCTAGACCTGGCCTTGAGGTTCGGCGGCAACGGTTTTTACACCTATCATGTCCTCTTCGCATCCGAAGCTGCCGCTCACGTGTAGCAGTTCAATCAAGGAACTTACTGGGGTACACTAGCTGTGGCTGTACCTGGACCGTGGTCGTGCATCCTGCTACGGCCCTGCTGACACCGACTGCTACCACCATTATTATTACTAGTCACATTACTATTACCTGTACCATTAAGCATTTTAGCTTCACTTCCACCCTGAAGCCCTTTTGCTTTCTCGTTCTGCAGGTTTCCATGAATCGTTGTGGTACCTGGACCGTAGTCGTGCCTCCTGCTGTGAGCCGACTGACACCCACTGCTACTTCGATTATTATTATTAATCACATTACTATCCCTATTTTCATAACTATAATTCTACTGTAATAATTGCTGCTGTTATTATAAGTAGTCTTATTATATGAATCATTTATGTCATATACATTGAATGTGTTGTATCTCTGTTATGCTGTTCATCCTGTACACATGACATCTATTGCATTCTGTCCATCCTGGGATAAGGATCCCTCCTCTGTCGTTCTTCCATAGGTTTCTTCCTTTTTTCTCCCTGTTAAAGGTTTTTTTTAGGGGAGTTTCTCCTGTGCCGATGTGAGGGAAGGACAGAGGATGTCCCATGTGCACAGATTGTAAAGCCCTCTGAGGCAAATTTGTAATTTGTGATTCTGGGCTATACAAAATAAACTGAATTGAATTGAATTGAACTAGACCCTGAATTGTATTGCAGAGTCTTTGCAGCTCGCTCCTCCCTTAACTGAGAGTTCTGTGGCGCACCTTCCCATCCAGCAACCACATGCACCCTCACAGCCCCCTTGCCTTCTACCTCCGCTCCTAGAAGACGGAGCCCTACCAGTTACCACAGCCTGCCTCCATCAATCCCCCCACCATCCATCATCCCAAAACCAGCCACCAACTGGTGAGAATGGTCTGTAATAATTTCAATGATTTAGGATGCAGCACCTCTAGCTGCCGCTTCTTTCACACCTGCTCCTTCTGCGGAGGGGCCCACTCCAGACCAACCTGTCCCCACAACCCCACCAAGCACAGCCTCTGTAAGTACCTCAATACACCAATCAAGGTCCAAGCTCTAGCTTCCGCCTTACAGAACCACCCAGACTGCCAGTTCACTAGCTTCCTAACACAAGGTTTCACACATGGCTTCCACCCAGGTTTGCAGGTTAAACCAGAATATTCCTATACATGCCATAATTTGAAATCAGCCATCTCCAAGCCCGACATAGTTGACGAACTCCTGGCTCAGGAAGTCAAAGACTCTTTCATGATCGTCCCACCCAATAGCCCACCTTTCCCCATATTCAGAATCAGCCCCAGTGGCATAGCTACTAGGAAATACTCAGGGGAAAAAAGAGACTTATAATAGACCTCTCATCCCCCCACGGCTCTTCCATCCCAAGCATCAATAGCCTAATCCCGAGCCTGGACTACTCCATGCAGTACACCACAATCAACAACGCCGCATCCCTCATTCGCCTTGCAGGTCAAGAAGCCTGGTTGTCTAAAGCAGATATCACCAGCGCCTTCAAAGTACTTCCAATCCACCCCGAATTCGGGCATCTTTTTGGTGTCCTTTGTAAAGGCTCATATTACTTCGCAGTGCGCTTTACCTTCGGGTGCAAGAGCAGCCCAAAAATCTTCGACTGCTTATCCGAAGCACTCTGCAGGATCCTGATCAACGTTCATAAACTTCCGTACGTCATCCACCTCTTAGATGACTTCCTCACCGTCACGCCACCTTCCTCACCCCCAGCACACGGCCTCAACACTTTAACCTCAGCGCTCAAGGAACTCGGCGTTCCTCTTTCTTCAGAAAAAAACGTAGGCCCCAGCACCTCCCTGGAATTCCTCGGCATCACCCTCGACTCAGTTTCATTCCAAGCATCCATACCTACCGAAAAAATGAATCGGATCTCCTTACTCATTTTAAATTACCTCTTGGCCCCCAAATGCACCAAACACCAACTCCTTTCGCTGTTAGGCCACCTCAACTACGCCATCCGCATCATCCCCCAAGGTCGATCTTTCTTGTCCCACCTCCTTTCAGTCGCCGCCTCCGTCCCAAATCTCCACGGCCACGCCACACTGGATGAAGCATGCAAAACGGAGCTAAAACTGTGGCACCAGTTCCTTTCTCATGGAACGGCATCTCCTTTTTTTTACGACGACCACATCACCAAGCCGGAAGACATCCAGCTTTTCACAGATGCAGCCCCCTCCATCGGCTTCGGCGGCTTCTACGGCAGTAAGTGGTTTTCAGCCGAATGGCCGCACAAATTCTCATCCCTCACTCCTTCTTCGGCAATCTCTGAAATGTACCCGGTAGTCATAGCAGCCATTCTTTGGGGCCATGAATGGTCCAAAAAGACTATCGCTATATATTCAGACAACAGCGCCGTCGTAGACATCATCAACAAAGGACGGTCACATTGTCTAGACATAATGCAGTTCATGCCTAGACTCACCTTGGTTTTGGCCCAGCAGTAATTCATCATCCGAGCCTATCACATCCCAGGTCACAAAAACTCCATAGCTGACTCACTTTCTCATTTCTCGTTACAGAAATTCAGACGATTGGCACCGGCCTCAGACCCTCTGCCAACTGCATAACTTGGTTCGGTAACAATGACCACGCCCTGAACATATCTCATTTTCTCTGCACAAAGTATTTAAGCATGACGGACCCATTCACTTCCTCTTTGACTCTGTTTCCACATCCCTCCCCCCCAACCCCCTTTTATTTCTTTACCATTTATCTATTATTTCTCCCCTTCTTTCTCTCTCTTTCACAGGTTTACAGGAACAACGGGGGACTCGGTGCCACCTGACCTTCCAAAGAGACAGCCCCCACCCAAGAGTCTCCAATCCCCCTGTTCCTGCCAGCCACCAGACACCATCGCTCTCTTCTCAGCATCAGTCATCAACCTTCTTTACCCTCCCTGCTTCTCTACCCTACATCCCTCCTTCCCTTACCCTCCATCCCTTACCCTCATCCCTTCTTCCCACGAGCCCTTCCCTACATCCTTCACCCCTCGACCCCTACCCCTTCATCCCTCGACCCTTATCCCTTCATCCCCTCATCCCACAACCCTCATCCCTTCCCCCTTCGACCCCATTCCCCTTCCCTAACCCATCCCTCTGACTCATATTCGTAATAAATCATTTATAACCTATATCGTTATAAGCGTGGTCTTTGTTAGTGAATAAAAAAATAGGCCTAAAATTGTTAAGATAAGCTATTCCAACACTACAAGATAAGCTATTCCAACGCTATTCCCTAGAAAATTGCCATTTAAAACAGAGCGGTTAAAGTTACTTTGAGGAGTTTTTAACTGGTTCTGAAATAGTCTTTAATCAGGATGCCTCTATATCACCTAAATTAGTTAATGAGACCGTCAGCGAGAAGATTTGCTATTTTTATATATATATACATATATATTCTGCTTGTCATCAGTGCCACAGGGTCCAATGCAACACAAAATCAGATGAAATCATACAGGTTCACGAAAAAGTCCTTCAAGTCAGACTCCAAAGGGGCTTATGGCAGTGACCAGCCAACCACAGACAGACCAATATCCAGCTTCCCTGCTGCCTTCAACCTGCAATCAGAAGATCCTGTGGGAGGAGAGCTCCGTGCCCAGCAGAAGTATCTCCACTATGCTGAAGGCCCGGTCGGTACTAGGCCCGATGTGAAATCTGGTATTTGAGAAAAAAATACATTTTTAAAAGTATATATTTTCATATTGTCATAATACTGCCTTCAATGTCCACAGCAGGGTACGACCTCTCCCTGCTTAAAAAAAACAGCTTAGGTGACCAGCATCACCAGCATATTGCATACAGTTTATACCAGGCCTGGTGACTTTTGTGGACAGCAAAACATACTCTCTTAGACTCCTCTCCAACAATGTATTTGTAACCCAGATTGACACGGCCGGCTCCTCCACAGTTAAGGCATTGACGATAACTGTGATTTTTAAATACAAATTGAGTAAAAGATGTCTTCTTTATGTGGGAATCTGGGTGATTGGCGCAGCAGCACCATCCCTTGACATAGTCACATGACAAAAGGTTAATCAGGAAGTGATAAAAGACAGCCGGTTTCAGTAGAGATCACCTGGAACGTACTAGACACACATGTTGTGGTGGACTCTCCTGTTCACGAAGGTATGTAAACCTACTGTCGCACCGTTTGCAATGAGCGCAGCATAAGGTAGATTTTGTGGCTTTGATCCTACTTGGGTGATCGCCAGATGTGAGCATTACGTGCGTCCAAAACTGACGGTGATGTGGCATATAACATTGAATGTCCTCGACCAGTGCAAGTCTTTTGTGTCTGTTATGCTTCTATGATGTCTTGTCTGTGTGCCATCGATGCTTGACATGTTTTAGCATTTTTAACCTGTGTTAAACAGCACCTGAAAAAGCTATTGTTTCATATTGTATTTGTATGTTTCACTTCACAACTGACGTGACGCCAACGTGCTGCCGTGGCTAGAGACCCGCAGATATCGGAAAAACAATATACACGTGTTATCTGTGTATTTTAATACGTTTTTAGCCTTGTGATATTTATAATGTCTCTTCCGTTTATAGCTGTAACGCTGGAATTCTCCCTCCCTCCTCCTGCATTACTGTGCTACGGGAGTTTGTGTATTTCTTGCAAAGTAGGCTTATATTTTATTGTCATTGTTGAGGTAAAGATTCATTTCAGTTCATATCAGCTCACACGACTGCCTTAAAAACTACAAGTCCCACAATGCACCACCGGCAGGCCAGTGCAGGCTGCTCATTACCCTTTTAAGTTGGAACACCTGTGAATGGAAGGTCTCTCAGCAAACATATCAGCAGAGAGAGCAACAAACAAAGGATTCAACTCGTGGTACGGTAACAAGACTTTTTATTGTGATGATTATTTAGTAATCATTTATACAGACAGCATGCATATCAGTTTGCTGCATGCATATGAGTTTGGCTTTTGGTTGAGTGTATTTTGTTGATTGTTCAACTTAGGTTGATGTTTGATGAGCTTTCCTTAAAAACACCAATGCTGTATACTGTTTGCATTCAACAGTCTCTTAGTCATTAGTTGGGATTGTTTCAGAAATTCCACCAGTTAAAATTTATTTGCATGTTTGGATAACTTGTGCTTTTTGTGTTTTGAAGGTTTTCAACCTGATAGACCAACCACTCATCAACAAGAAACAAATAAGGAAAAAATAAAAATTGAGCAGTGTTGGAAAGAGTTGTCCCGTGCGTCCTTTGGGGTTCATGTACCATGTACCATTTCAAGTTGGGCAAGAACTTGACAGTCATCTTTTACTAATGTTTTAAATATGAGCAATATAATGTAACATTGAGACTGGCATCTAATGTTGTGCTGATGTGAGGGTTCCGGGATAGAGGATGTCGCATGTGTACAGATTGTAAAGCCCTCTGAGGCAAATTTGTAATTTGTGATTCTGGGCTATACAAAATAAACTGAATTGAAATGAATAATGTTCTTTGTTTGTTTTCTTATAAGGGACCAGGCCAGCCACTGTTTTCTACTGTTAGTTTTCTTTTCTTTGTTTGCTTATTTGCTTTTCCCCATTTTATTTGCATTTGAGGTTTACCTGTAGTAGGCTATAGGTGCTAGGCAATTATTGTATTTTATATTTGTTGATGGTGATTTCATGTTTTGACTGTTATTCTCCTCCCTTCTGTATCGGCAGCTTGATCTGTACAAGGCCGGGTCCGCGTTGACACACTGTCTCCTTTGCTAGGTGGGACTGCACTCTCTGGCACTCTGTAGTGGTGTGTATAATAAATCCAGACACTGCATGATAGTTTAGTGTGGATATTTTGAATTGTGTAGTGCATGTGTTTTATTGGTGTCAGGCCTGCTTTCCCCCTTTTCTGTCTCCCACAGTCATCCAGCAGGGCGGTGTGCACCAGCAGACTCAACCTTCTTAACTAGAGGAAAATTAACTTGTATTTTCACCATCCAATCATTACATTGTCTAGCCTACTTGCCTCAATGCTGCTGGTTTTTTAAATTGCCATTTTATATATGTATTTTTGTAATAAATCTTAACTTATTTTTATAAATACTCGCCTCGTGCAAATTGTTCCTGTTCAGGGGAAGACTTGGTCACATAACACGTTGATATAGATTAGGGCTTAAGGGTTCCTCCTGCCCCTTAGCGGGAGGTGTGCGTTGTTGGATCTAGAGGGGTATTTTCTGTAAGTAAAAAAATAAGACCTATACAAAACCATGTATCCTGTAGCGTTGTTGCTGGTAGCAGATTTAATAAATAATAAGTAATTAATATCAGGATATGTAACTAGTTTAAATAACTCAATTAGGATTTAGAAACCCTTAAATTAGTATAAAAGAACAATGGTACTCGAATTTACCACCATTAGTTTACCTAATGGAATTTGACATAGGACTTAAGTTGGATGCCACCCTATTTTGGAAAAACAGGGTGTAACTGCAGGCAGTGTTTTCCTGCTCTGTGGGGTATTATATGTAATTCGGTCTTTGACCTCAAGGTGGACTCGTGTTATTTCTCGTAAATGTATCCGTGTTATTTCTTGTTCGTGGGTTTTTGTCGAGAAGCTTCGAGAAGCTAGTGTCACAGCTGCAGACAAGTCACGTTCTATAAACGTTCTAAGGTTTTATGTTTCAAGCAGGCACCAAGAAAGATTTAATTTAACCCCATTGGCTACAAGCAGGCAAAGTGGTTAGTGTTGTGTTTTTGTTACCTTTTGTTTGCCGTGAATGATTCGTATGCTCTTGGGTAATTGTTTGTGTGTTAAACTAATTTCATGTCTGTATTGTATTGTAGTTCTACGGTGTGATTAAACCATCAGTAAAAGGAGCCGGAGCCTCGAGTATTTCAATGGGCGTTACAGTAGAACACTACACTGCATCGTGAAGACTCCAAGATGGACGTAACACGGAGCTGCGCGCAGATGGCCTTAACACGGAGCTGCGCGCGGACAGAAGACGACGTCACCGCACACTGCTAGAAGGAGGTACCGCAATAAGAACTGTCGCGCTTGAATCACAAGGAGAAGACGTTAAAGGCTAAATAAGCAAGAATGCTGAAGATCGCATCTTGAAAGTAGCACAAGTAATCTGCCATTTAAGCTGCGTTGTGGACATTTCATTTGTGTGCTGCCTTAAAGTAACAGTGGATATTTAATTTGCGGTTGGTTGTAAGAATCAAAGTGACTAAGTAAATACAGTGTTTTGAAGTGAATTAAGTGTAAGATGTTTTAAGTTTAAAATCGTATTATTGCATGTGATATCATACAAGTGGGTTTTTCATATTAAGACTACCTAAGATTTCATAGCAATTATTATTTGCCTTACATTGCCATTCTAAACAGGTTTTACAGCAGTGTGTTGCCTTGATGTGTAGTTAAACAAGTTTAAGCTAAGGCAATCCCAAAGGCCTTATACAGTATATTGCCTATATTGTGCATTTATAAAGTGAAACATTTATTTTGGGTTTCATATAGATTTTATTTCATATCAGCGCATTTGAGAAGTACATTTCATTTAAATGTCAACACATTCATAAACATTTAACATGTCACAAACAAGCGTAAGTGCTACACAGGCAACTAAAGAAGCCAAGCATGGAGACCCACAAGAAGATGGTGAAAATACCCCAGCTCAAGCTGACTCTGGTGAGCAAGCTGAAGCGACAGCACAAGACGCACAATCCCAGGTTGGTGCATATATCACACAACAGCCTCCAGACATGAGAAGAAGCGAACGTCCACGAACGCTAACTGAAAAAGGAAAGGCTCAGCTGGATGAAAGGTTGTGTGAACTGAACGCACATTTTGTGAAGCTATATGGAAAGTGGAAATATCACATTAATGGCTTAAGACGAACCATTAGGGAAAATGATGCTGTGGATCTGATTGAGGATGTTGCAAGCACAATCAACTCTATCCAAGATCAGATTGACGAAACTTACCTCAAAATAAGAGATATTGCAACTCCTGAACCTGAAATCCGGAGAATAAATGACACATGTAATGCACTCACTGTGACTGCAAATAAAAGGGCTCAACAATACCTCAGTGGTAATGAAGATTCAGAAGTTGTACCCTGGCCTGAAGCTGAGTCAGTGTTTGACAACACAGTATCCAGTGCAAGCTCGCTTAAACCCAGCTGTAAGTCAAACACCTCTTCCAGTCTGTCACGGTACAATAAACTACAAGCAGCGGCCGAAGTTGCAGCTACACAAGAAGTTCTCAAAATAATGAAAGAACAACATCAACGAGAAGAAGAGATTCGGAAACTTGAGGTGGAGGAACAAATGTTAACGGCAAAAAGAGAAGCTGAAGAAAAGGAAATTGAAGCGGAGAATGCTGGAAAACGAACTCAGTTTATTTCAGAAAGCGCTGCTAGAAAAACGGAGCTGGAAAAGAAAAGGCGAGAAGTGGAACGGTTGGAGGAAATAAAAAAGCACAATGCAGCACAAGCCAGGCTGAATATTTTCTCAGAAGATCATTATGACGAGGTAGCGCACCAGTCAGCCATTTTGACTGAACAGAGTCGAGACATCTATCCATCCTCACTAAAGGTTCCAGTTTCCCTCTACCAACCATCCGCTCTCAACCCTGTAAGCAACCCCTTATATCCTGCTCAACAAGCACCGCCTCCCCAAGCTAGCCCTGCTCAGCAAACCATACCTGATCCATCTTATCATCCACACCTAGCTGCCATCACTAAGACCTCTCCCCCACATCCCTCAATGTTCACATCCAAATACACACCTCAACCAGCCAGTTTCCCTCAATCTCCAATGGTTCAGCAAGCCATCCCCAATCAACCTCTTACCATTCAACAAGTCCCATTTACCAAGGTTCCCACTACTCACTCACCCACATTCACCACCTCTCATGAAGCCTCCAATGATCTTGTGAGAACACTCGCTGAAGCGATTACAGCCAATCGTATCCCAATCCCAGAACCGGCTGTCTTCGTAGGAGATCCTCTCAAGTATAATGATTGGAAGCTTTCATTCTGTACTCTGATTGATCGTAAGAACCTGCCAACTCAAGAAAAACTCTTTTTTTGCGCAAGTACGTTGGTGGCCCAGCCAAAAGAGCTATTGAAGGACATTTCCTAGTAGCAACAGAAACGGCTTACAAAACCGCCTGGGACAAACTTGAGGACAGATACGGCAATCAGTTTGTAATTGGTAAGGCATACCGCGACAAGATACACGCATGGCATAAAATTGGTCACAAGGACAGCGAAGATCTTCGTGAGTTTGCGGATTTTCTAAGCAGTGTTGAATCAGCAATGCCTTATGTTCAAGGTTTACAAGCTCTTAACGACTGTGTGGAAAACCAAAAAATAGCTGCCAAATTACCTGATTGGTTAAGTGCAAGTTGGAACAGAAAAGTCACTATGTACCAAGATGAACACAAACTGTTCCCTGATTTCAGTTGCTTCATGCAGTTTCTCAACCTTGAGGCTCGAATTGCATGCAATCCAGTCACATCCTTTTCAGCAATACAGCTAATAGCACAAGAAGCAAAAGGAAAGGGAATATCCACAAAGTCAGAAACCCAGTGCTAGGGCTTTCACCACTAGCTCAAGTGAGAAGACGAGCATCATGTGCATTTTCTGTAAGAGGCAAGGTCATACTCTCCATACATGTTTCAAAATGATGGAAAGGACAGTTGAAGAAAGGGTTAAATTTGTACAACTGGAGAAGTTGTGTTTTGGCTGCCTTAAGACTGGCCACAACTCCAAATACTGTACATCTAGGAGCATATGTGACTCATGTGGACGAAACCACCCTACATGCTTGTGTGGCAGCACGAGCTATGGAGTGATGCCCTTTTCTTAAGGCAGTCTCGATAGTATTAATTATTGCCAGACAACGCCACCCTGGGAATTTCACCCAGAGATTTATTTTAAGTGGACTAGCCCAAATGAAGGAAAGGCACTGAGGTCCGTTATGCAATGAGGCAGAGACGGCAGTTCGGTCATACAAAAATACTTTTATTTATAGAAAATGTCTGTTCTTAAGACTACTAAATAATTACTCACTAAGGAGGGAAATTGGGTGCTGAGATCCAATCAGTGCTGAGACCTACTGTGAACACCTGCATCCGAAGGAAAGGGGGTCCCAGGAACACCACACGTAAAACAAATGAAAAAATAAACCAACTGCAAACACAATAAAAAAGGGACACCGTGACCAGGACACCAGTCCACCACCGTAGGCTCAGCACCTGAATAGAGGGGGATCGCAGAGCAACCAGTTAGAAAACATAATGGAAACAAAATAATAATAAGAGAAATTAATTAAATAAACAAAATCTATAATAAGTAAACACAAGGAGAAATCAGCAAAAACTCTTACATAACATAACATACACACTTTAAGATGTAGTTGCACCAACTAAACAAAAGAGATAGCGACACAACAGTAAAAGGAACAAACTATCGCTAGCCGAATGAACGGCAAAGCGATCGGGTCCGAGCTGGCCCTGGCAAGGCGGTAATAACGTGGAAGCAAAGCAGCAGTGGTTTTTTTATAGGTGGATTGGCCGCCGCTGCGCGCTACTGTCGGCCACCCAATCGGGCAGTCCCGGCCAACGTGGCGTGGAGCAGGGAACGGGACGCTATACCAAAGCGACAGTTCAGTAGGCGGCATCGGCTATGTATCGATGAGCAGCGCGCAGCCAGCAGCAACATCCAAGTGAGCCCTATCAACACAATAACTAAAATTAGCACTGGAAAGGCAACGTATAAAAGAGATGCAGCCGATGACCGGCAACTCACCTATCACTGCACAGAAGCGGAAATAGACGCACAGGAGCTACATGACCCAGCCTCCGGCAAGCAAGAGCCTTTACAAAACAATAACTAAAATTAGTACTGGATGGGCAACATGCGAGAGAGATGCAGCCGTGACCGGCAGCTCACCTGTCATGGCACGGAAGCGGAAATGGACGCCCAGGCGCAACGTGACCCAGCCTACGGCAAGCAAGAGGCCGACAGGTGCTCTACGCCCGCCTTTATAGATAGTCTCCCACCGTGATTGGCTGGGACTGCCGCACAGCTGACAGTCACCATGACAACAAACTACCTGTTGCCACAATCTGCCCCCATCAATTGAATCGTCGTCCCGACGATTGAATAACCAACAGCAAATTGAAATCATCTCCAAGGCCTAAATAGCGCCGCAACTGCATTAGAAATGGACACAGAAGGATTAACACTTCCCTGTCCAGCATCCCCTGCAGACCGAGGGAGGTGGTGGACATTGGGGTGGTGACCTGCCGTTAACCTTACTGTGCGCCGGACAGCATTTCGAGCAACAGGGAGGGAAGAAGTACTTGCCACTACAGGAGCAGGAACTACTAGGGAAGATGGCACAGAGGGGGCTGGGTCAGATGGTGGAACCAGCAATCTAGGGGTGGTTTGGGTCACAGCTTCGGCCTGGAAGGAAGCGGGCAACGGGTTCTCAGGCCTCTCGACTAGCCAATCACCATCACCTGTCACCTCATCCTCTGACTGAGATCGCTCAGGAGGAGGTGGAGACGAAACAGCAGCGCCACCAGGAGACTCTACCCCTACCACAGCCTTCAACAAAGAACGGTGGACCTGCCTGGCTCGAGTTGGATCATCCCTAGGGGCAATGGTGTAGACTGATCCCCCTTCCCTCGGTGCCCTCATGACACAATACTTAACCGAGGCCCACTGATCCTGGATCTTGTGGCGCCCCGTACACCAAGATCTCGCAACCACACCAACTGGCCCTCTTCGAGGGGAACATCTCGGACATGCTGGTCGTGGTTTTTCTTACGGCGCTCGGCAGCAGCCTTCAACCGGTCACGAGCTCCCTCAAAGGCCATCTGTAGGCGGGCTTGATGTTCCTGAACCCACTCGTGGACGTAGCCCCCAACAGGATTCTGAACCCTGCCTAAAAGGAAATCAACCGGGAGTCTTGGCTCCTGGCCAAACATCAACAGGAAAGGGGACTCACCAGTTGCCTGATGTGGGGTGGTGTTATAGGCATACAGGACCTGGGGAAGACAGGAACTCCAGTCGTGCTTACGGGACACGGGCAGTGTGCGCAACAAATTGTGAAGTGTTCTATTAAAACGCTCACATTGCCCATTCCCTGAAGGATGATATGGCGTGGTTCGGGATTTCTCTATCCCGTACAACACACATAACTGACGAATAAGAGAACCCTCAAAACTCCGTCCCTGATCGGAATGTATCCGGGCAGGGACACCAAATTTTGAGAACCACTCAGTGACCAGGACACGAGCTACAGTAGTAGCTCGCTGATCACGGGTAGGTACAGCCCACGTGTACTTACTGAAGACATCAGTCATGACGAGGACGTCTTCAATCCCATGACTGGGCTCCAGAACAGTAAAATCAATAGCCAGGATCTCATTAGGTCGAGAAGCCAACAGGTGTCCCATGAAGCTGCGAGCAGCAGGTTGACTCACCTTGGCCACCTGGCACCGCTCACATGCCTGGCACCACTGTACCACCTCAGCAGACATGCCTGGCCAGTAACAACGCTGCCGCAGGAGCTCTAGAGTCCTCTCAATCCCCTGATGACCATGCCCTTGGTGTACCTCCGTCAGCACATCCGTTCTTAAAACTGCAGGCAACAACAACTGAAACACACCCTCGGCCCCATCCGGCCGGAAAACCCGCCGATACATCACCCCATTCCTTTCAATCAACCGGTCCCACTGCCGAAGCAGCACCAGGGCTGACTGAGACACTAGTCTCCGCTCCTCTTTATTGGGACGCTGTTTACGTGTCCAGAAAGCCAAGACTTCCTGGATGACTGGGTCAGCGCGCTGGAGTGCAGCGATGTCAGATGGGGGGTGATGGGGCAAGGCGGCAACAGTGGCTTGTGTCGCATCTATCATGTCTACTTGCAGGGCCTGCTGTAAGGGTTTGGGGAGCAACGTGCCACGGACCATGACTTGCAGGTCTTGTGCCTCGGGGGAATGCTGACGAGAAAGGGCATCTGCGTTTCCGTTGCTACGACCCGAACGATATTTGAGTTCAAAATCAAACGACGCGAGTTGGGCTACCCAACGCTGTTCAGTGGCCCCAAGCTTGGCGGATGACAGGTGACTCAAGGGATTGTTGTCGGTGTAAACAACACATTTATGACCCAACAGGTATTCCCTAAACTTCTCAGTCATGGCCCACTTGAGCGCCAAAAACTCCAACTTCATGGAGCTGTAGTTACTCATATTGCGCTCAGTGGGCTTCAAACCACGGCTAGCATAAGCTATGGGCCGAACCTTACCATCCTGTTCTTGGGATAACACGGCCCCAAGACCACCATGGCTGGCGTCCACCTCCAAGATGAATGGTAGGGTGAAGTCGGCATACGCCAGCACAGGTGCAGTGGTGAATCGAGTTTTCAAAGCCTCAAAGCTATGGCGACACTCCTCTGTCCAACGACCAGACACTGCTTGGTTAACCCGCTTGGGTTTGAGGCCTGCCAGCTCTGCTACCAGCTTATGCAGGGGTGCCGCCAGCTTCGCAAAACCCTCTACAAAGCGACGGTAGTAGCTGGCGAATCCAAGGAAGGAACGCAGCTCTGAGAGAGTGGCAGGAGGAGGCCAGCTAGAGACAGCTCTGACCTTGCCGGGGTCAGTGGAGACACCTTTGTCTGAAATAACATGGCCCAGGTAACTCACTTCCTGCTGGAAGAAAGCACACTTGCTGAGTTTCACCTTTAACCCTTCGTGGTGTAAACGCTCCAGCACCACACCCAACCTCTCCAGATGTTGCTCGATGGTAGAGGAGAAAACCACTATGTCATCGAGATACAGCAGCAGGGATTGGCACTGCTGGTCGCCAAAAATCCGCTGCATCAGACGCTGGAATGTACCGGGAGCGTTGCAAAGCCCAAAGGGCATGCGGTTCCACTCAAAAAGGCCAAAGGGGGTACAAAAGGCCGTCTTGGAACGGTCAGCCTCTGCCACGGGGACCTGATTATAGCCACTAGCCAGGTCTAGGGTGGAAAACCAACGAGCACCAGTGAGGGAATCCAAAGACTCATCAATGCGGGGCAGTGGAAAGGCATCCTTCCTGGTTTTACCATTCAGGAGCCTATAGTCCACACACATGCGAAGGCTACCGTCCTTCTTCTTGGCCAGCATAATTGGAGACGCATATGGGCTGCTGCTTTCCCTAATGACCTGAGTCGCCAGCAGCTGGTTAATGTGGTCTTTAACAACCTCATACTCAGATGGAGGAATTCGGCGATAACGTTGTCGTACAGGAGCATCATCTAAGAGAGGGATCTCGTGAGAAATCAGGTCAGTACACCCTAGGTCCTCATCATTAACTGAAAAAATGGAACGGTACTGGCCAAGAAGAGCCCTCGCCTTATCCCGTGCTCCCGCAGGCAAATTACCCAACTCCAAAGTTGCTATAGGGTCCTGTGCTGGTGGGGAAACTGACTGCGAAGCCATTGTCGCCACCACAGGTGGCACCTCAGTGACACCGGCAGGCAAACTCACGACCCGCACCTCCTCCAAGGTCCCCACCACAACACGGGGTAAAGCACCACATCTGAAGACCCTACGTTCACAATGGGAATGTAGGCTGTGCCCCGTACCACCGATACCAGAGCAGGAGGTGCAAGCAGCCCAGCGGGCAGGCCAGAGTCCAAGGACTCAAAGAGCATAGTAGTGCCAGAGTACTGCTCCGAGCATGTGGCCGTGACAATCTTCATCACACCACCCGGGATACGACAAGCCTTTTTACCACGTAGTTTGGCTTTCCCTGCTCCCCGACCAGCTGTAACACTGGCTTCATGGCACTTTTGGAAGGCCTGCATGACAGGCTTAGGGACCTCAGATACCACTGGCAGGTCAAACAAAGCCAAGCCATGCTGCCCAAAGAGCTCTGCATAGCACCTTCGGATAACATTCATCCCTAAAATACCAGGAACCTGAGAAGATACACCACCAGGTGGGTCCTTGACCAACAGAATCCCACAGGCTGGCAGCCGCTTCCCACAAAGCTCGTCCAGTTCTAAGTAGCCGATGTAAGGGATGGCCAGGCCATTGGCTGCTCTGAGCTGCAGCCAGTGGCAAGGTTTAAGCCGCTCTTGGCCCCAAGGCGCAAAATGTTGCTCGAAAAGAGACTCTGTAATAGTTGACACCATAGACCCTGTATCTACTAAACAAGAGACAGCAACCCCTCCCATCCTCACACCTACATGAGGACAAGATGACATGAGCTTGGACACTTCCACGTCACCTGGACCTAAATCTGAGCCAGTAACTCCCCTCTCCGAACTGTGACTCTGCAGTTTGGCGGGTGCTAGTTTTCCGACACCTGGGCGGAATGGAATGGCCCACTTGGCCGAGAGACTGGTAAAGAAGGTTGAGCGCCGGCAGGAACACGAGCTCCACACTCCCTAGCAATGTGACCTGGTTGCTGACACCTCCTACAGATGATGGGACCACGAAAAGGCACTCGGCTTTGCTGCTGAGAGGCCTGCAGACGGGAAATGCTCTGAGTCAGCTGGTTCAACTGTTCCTGTTGCAACTTCAGCATTTCCCTCATCTCACACAGCTCCGAGGCTTGAGGCGAACCGACACCTGCCTGATGGCTGCCCTGGACCACACACTGAGCACTGAAGACAGAAGGAACAGAATGACTACGACCTCTAACACCTCCAGGTAAGCCCTCTCGTTCCCACCTGATCGCCTCACTCCTAGCCTCCAGTAAGGTAGCAGTAGGCTGCCTGCGCACAAACTGCTTCAGCTCACGACGAAGTGGCCCATCCAGCACATGCTCCACAAACTGATCCCGCAACAAAACCTCTGCATTGGGTATGCCACTGGGTGCACGCTGCTTCACAGAGGTCATGAGACCCATCAATGCGAGGGAAAACTCTAGTAGAGTCTCTCCCTCATGCTGTCGTCGGGAGAAAAATGCCTCTTGTAAAGCTACATATGACTCTGCACACCCATAAAGCTCCTCTAATACCGCAATTATCTTAGATGGGTCTGAACGCTCTTCACTGGAGCGGTACTTAATTTCCTCACGCGCCTCCCCCTCTAGGTGGTCAAATAAGAAGAATGCCCGATCGGATGCAGACAAGTGGCGTGCTCTCATACAGGCTTGCACCTCCTCCAACCATTCAGCTAACCCTATGCCTGACCTTGCCCTAAATGTGGGACATTTTCTGTCTCTAGGTACAAAAATCAGTCTCTCCGTTGAAGGAGCACTGGCACTGGAGGATGCAGCAGGCGCAAGAAGAACTGGGGGCGCTGTACTAGGGCCAGGCATGGCTGCAACCTGTTCCTGTCTCAGCCCCTCGTTGTCTGCTCTTAGCTGTGCGACTAAATCCCTCAGTTCCTGCAACTCTGCCTCCATAACTAAGCCTATACAAGCTACAACCTTCTCTACCGTGGAGAAGAGTCCAGGGCAAGGGGAACTGGGCTTGTTGCAGGTCCACAAAACCAGCTGCTGCTTTGCCTTGAAAAGAAATGAAAAAAAACAAAACAAAACAAAACACAAGTCAGACACAGACACTTACGTTAGCACAGACACGATCTTTCTTTAAAGAAACTAATGAAAAATAAAAAATAAATAAAAATAAACAGAACGCACGTCTCTGTCCTCAAATTGCAAATCCTGCCGACAACGCCAGATTGTGGCAGCACGAGCTATGGAGTGATGCCCTTTTCTTAAGGCAGTCTCGATAGTATTAATTATTGCCAGACAACGCCAGATTGTGGCAGCACGAGCTATGGAGTGATGCCCTTTTCTTAAGGCAGTCTCGATAGTATTAATTATTGCCAGACAACGCCACCCTGGGAATTTCACCCAGAGATTTATTTTAAGTGGACTAGCCCAAATGAAGGAAAGGCACTGAGGTCCGTTATGCAATGAGGCAGAGACGGCAGTTCGGTCATACAAAAATACTTTTATTTATAGAAAATGTCTGTTCTTAAGACTACTAAATAATTACTCACTAAGGAGGGAAATTGGGTGCTGAGATCCAATCAGTGCTGAGACCTACTGTGAACACCTGCATCCGAAGGAAAGGGGGTCCCAGGAACACCACACGTAAAACAAATGAAAAATAAACCAACTGCAAACACAATAAAAAAGGGACACCGTGACCAGGACACCAGTCCACCACCGTAGGCTCAGCACCTGAATAGAGGGGGATCGCAGAGCAACCAGTTAGAAAACATAATGGAAACAAAATAATAATAAGAGAAATTAATTAAATAAACAAAATCTATAATAAGTAAACACAAGGAGAAATCAGCAAAAACTCTTGCATAACATAACATACACACTTTAAGATGTAGTTGCACCAACTAAACAAAAGAGATAGCGACACAACAGTAAAAGGAACAAACTATCGCTAGCCGAATGAACGGCAAAGCGATCGGGTCCGAGCTGGCCCTGGCAAGGCGGTAATAACGTGGAAGCAAAGCAGCAGTGGTTTTTTTTATAGGTGGATTGGCCGCCGCTGCGCCGCTACTGTCGGCCACCCAATCGGGCAGTCCCGGCCAGCGTGGCGTGGAGCAGGGAACGGGACGCTATACCAAAGCGACAGTTCAGTAGGCGGCATCGGCTATGTATCGATGAGCAGCGCGCAGCCAGCAGCAACATCCAAGTGAGCCCTATCAACACAATAACTAAAATTAGCACTGGAAAGGCAACGTATAAAAGAGATGCAGCCGATGACCGGCAACTCACCTATCACTGCACAGAAGCGGAAATAGACGCACAGGAGCTACATGACCCAGCCTCCGGCAAGCAAGAGCCTTTACAAAACAATAACTAAAATTAGTACTGGATGGGCAACATGCGAGAGAGATGCAGCCGTGACCGGCAGCTCACCTGTCATGGCACGGAAGCGGAAATGGACGCCCAGGCGCAACGTGACCCAGCCTACGGCAAGCAAGAGGCCGACAGGTGCTCTACGCCCGCCTTTATAGATAGTCTCCCACCGTGATTGGCTGGGACTGCCGCACAGCTGACAGTCACCATGACAACAAACTACCTGTTGCCACAATCGCATCAGGATCGATGGGTGTATAACCAAGGAGAAAGAAGAGAAACCGAACGTGGACAATCTAACGAAACCAAGGAAGCTAAAATTAAGGGGTCCACACTGTCACGTACCCAAGAGTCAATGCAAGCTACCTCCAACAGAGTCGTTCAAGAGAAAGGTACCACTCATACATCTACTGTTGTCCCAGTTTATGTCTCCACATCAGCTGAACCAGACAAAGAAGTTCTAGTGTATGCCTTGCTCGACACTCAGAGTGACACCACCTTCATATTAAAGGATACAGTCGAGGCATTGAATGTCAAGAAGGAGCCTGTGAGACTGACAGTGTCAACAATAACATCAATCACAAAGGTCGTGTCCAGCCAAAGGGTGAGCGGTCTACGAGTAAGAGGCATTAACTCTGAAAATATAATCAAACTCCCAACAACTTATACCAGGGATTATATACCAGCAAATAGATCTCATATACCCACAAGTACAACTGCAAAGTTATGGCCTCACTTAGAACATCTAGAGCATGAAATGTCTCCAGAGCTTGACTGTGAAGTAGGATTGTTGATAGGCTATAACTGCCCCCAAGCCCTTCTTCCCAGAGACGTCATTAGTGGCAGTGAGGACCAGCCATACGCGCTCAAGTCTGCGTTGGGTTGGAGCATCGTTGGCTACAGCAATGCTGGCCTTGAACATGATGATGAAATAGGTATGAGTCACCGTATCATCACAAAGCAAGTCATACCAGCAATCAAGTCTTCAGTTGAACTCAAATCTGAAGTCCATTTTGTTTGCAGGACCCAAGTCAGAGAAATTATGACTCCAACAGACATAATCAAAGTCTTCGAGTCAGATTTCACTGAGAGGACCAGTGAAGAAGTGTCAATGTCACAAGAAGACATCAAGTTTTTGGCAAAGATTAAAGAGGGCATCAAGCAAAAGCCTAATGGACACTACGAAATGCCATTGCCTTTCAAGGAAGAAAGGCCAAGTCTGCCAAACAACAAAGCGTACGCAGAAAATCGGCTTAAATGCCTGGAGAAACGTTTGACAAAGGACGAACAATACCACAATGATTATGTGGCTTTCATGGAGGACATGATCGCAAGAGATGATGCTGAAAAGGTTCCAGAGATGGATATGTGCAATCGGACAGTATGGTATATCCCTCACCATGGAGTTTATCATCCCCAAAAGCCAGGAAAGATTCGCGTCGTCTTTGATTGTTCAGCAAAATATCGGAACACATCACTGAACGAACATCTACTCACTGGGCCAGACCTTACCAATGCCCTCGTAGGGGTCTTGTGTCGTTTCCGTAAGGGGCAAGTAGCCATCATGTGTGATGTGGAGCGTATGTTCCATCAGTTTCATGTTGCACCAAGGGACCAAGACTACCTCAGATTCCTGTGGTGGGAAGGAGGTAATCTGGAAGCTCCCCCATCAGTGTATCGCATGAAGGTTCACATATTTGGTGCTGCCTCATCGCTAGGATGTGCAAACTTCGGGCTTAAGCACCTCGCTGCACAAGGAGCAGGCAAATTTAGCGAAGCCACCTTGAGATTTATCCAACGCAACTTTTACGTTGATGATGGACTGGCAAGTGTCGACAATGAAGCAGAAGCCATCCAGCTAGTCAAAGAAGCAAGAGATCTCTGCTGCACTGGTATGCTCCGCTTACACAAATTCCTTACCAATAGCAAGGAGGTGCTTGCCACGATCCCAAAGAAAGAATGCGCAGATGGTGCTACCGACCTGGACTTGGCCCTCGGCGAACCCAAGATAGAAAGGGCTCTTGGGGTCCAGTGGTGCCTTAGCTCAGATAAGTTCCAGTTCAGAGTCGAGGTAAAGGAAAATCCCTTTACCAGAAGAGGAGTATTGTCAACAGTGGCCTCAATTTTTGATCCTCTTGGATTTGTTGCACCCTTCATTTTGATCGGGAAGCAGATCCTGCAAAGGATGTGTCGGGAGAAGATGGACTGGGATGAACCACTTCCTGATGACCTCAAGCTGCGTTGGGAAGCTTGGTTACAAGATCTACACAATCTGTCTTCAGTTGAGATACCACGATGCTATGTACCCTCGACTATCAAGGAAGTTCAGCAGTACGAATTACACCATTTTAGCGACGCTAGTGCGTCTGGGTACGGAACATGTTCTTACCTCAGAGCTGTTAACAAGTCTGGAGAACCACATTGTGCTCTTGTTATGGGGAAAGCAAGAGTTGCGCCAACAAAGGTAACAACAATCCCAAGACTGGAACTCTCAGCTGCTGTCGTCGCCACAAGAACAAGCGATATGCTTATGAGTGAACTAGAACTGGAAGGCCTATGTGAATACTTTTGGACTGATTCCAAGGTTGTTCTTGGCTACATTAATAATGACGTAAGGCTTGATGACGAGGACCCAGAACTCAAAGGAGCACAGGTTCACACTACTGAAGCACAGGAGGACAGGTCACTGTCAGATCGTTTACAGAAGTTTTCAGACTTAAGGACAGCGGTAAGAGCCATAGCAAGACTTAAGCGGTGTGCAAAGGAGATAAAGGGTCCAAAGACAGGATCTGATAAAGTTACTACACTCGAAGAAAGACAGGAAGCTGAACAATTCATAATCCATGCAGTTCAAGGAGAAGCGTTTAGTGAAGAAATAAGATCTCTGAAGCAAAGCAAAGAGCTGCCTGAGAATAACTCAACTAAGCTGCACAAGTTAAGTCCATTCATCGATAGTCACGATATCCTGAGGGTGGGAGGAGATTGACAGAAGCAGCACTTCATCCCCACGTGAAACACCCAGCTATCCTTCCAAAAGGGCATCATGTGTCTCGCCTATTAATTAAGCACTTCCACGAGAAGGTGCTACATCAAGGTCGTGGAATGACCATCAATGAACTACGCTCCAACGGAATTTGGATTCTTGGTTGTAGCAGTGAAGTGTCATCCTTTATCTTCCGATGCGTTAAGTGCAGGAAGTTTAGAAAGTGTACTCAAGAACAAAAAATGTCCGACCTTCCACTAGAGAGGATGGAAGCCACCCCTCCTTTTACATACAGTGGTATGGACTGTTTCGGACCATTTTATGTGAAGGATGGCAGGAAAGAGCTCAAGAGATATGGGGTCCTATTTACCTGCATGTGCTCAAGAGCTATCCACATCGAGATGTTGGATGACCTTACCTCTGATGCCTTCCTCGACGCACTGCGTTGCTTTATTGCTTTAAGAGGCAACGTAAGTCAGCTTCAAAGTGACCAAGGCACGAATTTCGTGGGTGCACGAAATGAATTCAAGGAACTTATGAAAGAAATCGAGCAAGAACGTGTCAAAGAACTGGGATGCAGCTTTGTCATGAACCCACCTGCTTCCAGTCACATGGGTGGTGTCTGGGAGAGGCAGATACGAACGGTCCGAAGTGTCCTTACATCCATCCTAGACCAGTCTGCAAGAAGACTAGACAGTTCTTCACTGAGAACCTTCCTATATGAAGTAATGGCTATAGTGAATAGTCGACCGTTGACCACAGAGCATCTCAACGATCCATCAGGACCAGAACCTTTGACACCAAATCATATTCTGACAATGAAATCGTCAATCATTGAACCGCCACCTGGAGAGTTCGTAAGAGAAGATCTCTATCTGCAGAAGAGGTGGAAGAGAGTTCAGTTCTTGTCAAATGAGTTCTGGAACAGGTGGAGAAAGGAGTATTTGCTGAGTCTGCAACAGAGAAGTAAATGGAACAAGGACAGGAGAAATGCTAAAGTGAATGACATAGTCCTGTTGCAAGACGATGCCACATCCAGAAATCAGTGGAAGATGGCAAAGGTTACCGAAGTCTTCCCAGGAGTTGATGGAAAAGTCAGAAAGCTCAAACTACTGCTTAGTGACACAACACGAGACAGTAAAGGCACTACACAACTAGACCATTTTATTTGGAAAGGTCCATACATAAAACTGTACTTTTGCTTGAAGCTGAGTAAAAGTTAAATTCATTTGCGAAAGTGATGTAACCACATTGTCAGATTATACAATGTTTTGTTTTGGGAAAGACGCTGTTCACTATGTTAAGTTTGTTAGAAATCATACGTTGTCTGATGGTGGGAGTGTAACTGCAGGCAGTGTTTTCCTGCTCTGTGGGGTATTATATGTAATTCGGTCTTTGACCTCAAGGTGGACTCGTGTTATTTCTCGTAAATGTATCCGTGTTATTTCTTGTTCGTGGGTTTTTGTCGAGAAGCTTCGAGAAGCTAGTGTCACAGCTGCAGACAAGTCACGTTCTATAAACGTTCTAAGGTTTTATGTTTCAAGCAGGCACCAAGAAAGATTTAATTTAACCCCATTGGCTACAAGCAGGCAAAGTGGTTAGTGTTGTGTTTTTGTTACCTTTTGTTTGCCGTGAATGATTCGTATGCTCTTGGGTAATTGTTTGTGTGTTAAACTAATTTCATGTCTGTATTGTATTGTAGTTCTACGGTGTGATTAAACCATCAGTAAAAGGAGCCGGAGCCTCGAGTATTTCAATGGGCGTTACACAGGGAAAACTTCAATATGTGATATTAATCAATTATATCTTAATCTCAGGATTGCTACGGAGTTCTTGTCAAGGTGTACATTGACCTATTATTTCATATACACACAAATCAAATGATCAATTATTTTATAAATGAAATAATTATTAGACAAACTACATTACTAAACATAAAATAAACAGAATAGAAGGAAAGAATAACAAATAGAATGAAGAGTAAAGAATTATGAACCACAACTAATGAAAGATTGAATGTGACCAGGTAGAATCAGTGACTCATATCATTGATTGAAAAAACCTAAACAATTAGACACTGAATGAATTAAACAATTACAGAACATAGATAGACATTGTTATCATGACACAGACAGAGCTATGTAGATATACATGTATGTGTACCTATATGCATAATAAATGAATGGATAACATTAATCCCAACATTTCAGCACTCATCAGTGTCATGTGTGAGACACAAGAAAGAGGCAGGGGGAAACGTCTCTCCCCCTCTGTTGTCCTGTGCTAGGGTTGAGATAAGGTTATATGGCAGGAAACTAAAATAATTGCAAATAGTTAGCTACCATGAAGTTACTATCCATAACTTTATAATCGCAGATGTTTTAATACAGATTATAAAATATAGGAATTTACTATGACTAGAACTAAAATATCAAGTAAAGGTTTCTTTAACTTGTTTATTACAATTGGATGCTCTTCTTTGTCCTCAGGAATGTGAATGCCCATAAAACCCAGAAAGGTGGGACCATAAGTCTTGGAGTGACCCCAAGAGTTACCCCAAGTATTATCTTCAGATAGTCCAGGCACAGGGGAGAAACCACTTAGCGCTCTTGTAGGTCATGAGAGCAGTTCCTGAAGGAAGTTGATAGGTTTAGAACTTCTCATTGACACTTAGATTTATAATGTCTTGGTGGCCCTCCGCTACAATCCTAAAGAATAGGCTTATACCGCTTGGCCGAGCACATAGATACACATTTCAATGCACTGCGCTGTATAAGCAGTGGTGTATAAAGTACCCAAAAG
The DNA here is from genome assembly GCF_027596085.1 of Anoplopoma fimbria. Taxonomy (NCBI): domain Eukaryota; kingdom Metazoa; phylum Chordata; class Actinopteri; order Perciformes; family Anoplopomatidae; genus Anoplopoma; species Anoplopoma fimbria. The sequence continues at coordinate 17,136,060 of NC_072459.1, read as the reverse complement.
CCATACTTGAGTAAAAGTAAAGATACCTTCCTGGAAAATGACTCCAGTAAAAGTAAAAGTCACCTATTAGAATACTACTTGAGTAAAAGTCTTAAAGTATCTGATATTTGCTGTACTTAAGTATCAAAAGTAATTTTCTGATATTAAATGTACTTAAGTATTGAAAGTAAAAGTACAAGTAAATGCTGTTAATAAAAAAGCAAAGGGTCAGAATTTTGAGAATTATGAGGTTTATTCTTTTAAGTGTTGTGGCCACCATGACCAAGGACAAGGAGTTGTGTTGAAAATAATTGGGTTGGAAAGTAACAACCCAGTCATTACTTGAAACTGAAAAATGTCCTGTTCATCTTCAAAAGAAGTTGGTTTTCAAAATTGCGAGAATTCAGTCTTGCTCTTCTTGGGCTGAAGACTAGTCCTGCGATGCTAAATAGCCTTTCACAGGCCGCTGAGGCAGGTAGAGGTGTGTTCAGCTTCACAGACAGCTTGCACACAGCTGGGAAGGATTTCAGCAAGGTCATGTGATCTGCTGAACAGGCCAAGTATCCATCCAGTTGTTTGGTGCTGTCTCGTGCTTGAGACGACTGCAGGGCAGAGAAGAAGTCATCTTCATCAGATGAACTGGACCTGGTGGCATCACCTAGCTGCAGGGAGGGTTCTTCCATGTGCTGCTTGATGTAGTCCATTCCTGAAATATAGTGAGGGTGAAAATATAAATGATAGGATTAATACAACTTTCTAACATGTCATGACCCCAACCTAAGGTTTTGTACTAAATAGTTTGTTTTAATTTGAGGTTTATACATTTAGTTTCATCTGTCAAGTTTGGCAGTCAGCAGGTTGATTGTTGGAAGTAGCCACCCCATCTGGGCATTTGCCTCTGCTTGCAAGATGTTGGTTGCCTGGGCGACTGGGCTCATGACAGCGGCATACTCTGTGAGGAATGCGAGTTCCACTGGATTGAACCTGTGATGAAAACAAAAACAACAACACCGTTTTATAACACTATATAACCATTTCATCAGATTCAACAAAAAATTGCTGGATGAGTAATTAACTAAAATGGATCAATGATAAGTGGAAGTTGGGATACAATGTGAAACAGTTATTAGTGCCCAAGAAAGGGTGGGGAAACACATCCACAGTTCTAGAGACATTCAAGACATTATGTTCAATTATGATGAAATAATAAAACATACATAATTCTTACTTACATCGGAACCTTTAGGTCTGTGCAGATGACTCTGATGGCCCCCTCTCCCTTGTCTTTGGTTATCCTCAGCAGTCTTTCCACTGCCAGGAACAAGGAGTTCCACCTGGTAGCATTTGGGCGCAGCAGTTGGAGAGAGCAAGCATCTTCAACAGTTTCGGCTGCAAGTGTGGATCTTCCACATTTGTTCCAAAGTGCATTACACTTGCCAAATGTTGAACGGTACACTTTCTTGTATGCCTCATTGGATGTTGCTTTCTGGGCATCAACCGTAGCTATTAGGTTGAGTAGGTGACAAGCACAGCGCTGGTGCTTTGGGAGCTGGAACTCCAAACCATCATCTTCATTCAGAAGCGCTGACACATCAACAAACTCCACTTCTTCACCCCCCTCTTGATCCTCTTCATCCTCTGCTGGTTGAGATGCATCACCATCACGTCCGACTTCATTGTTGTTCTCATCTTCACCAAAAACTTGGAAAGCTTTTATGAAGTTAGAGCCGTTGTCTGTTGTTGTTCTCTGAATCTTCCCGAATTTCGAATTCAGAATGGATGTCATTCAGGGCGTTTGCCAACACATCAAATGTGTGCGAACCTCTCAGTTGTTTACAGGCTAGGGCTGCTGAGCATCTTTTGAGACTGTCAGGGTCAATCCAATGGGCAGTAACACCAATGAAGCTCCGCCTTCTGACAGACCAGCAGTCGGTGGTGGTGGCGATATGGTCAACTCCCCTCATGGCCTCAGTCACCGCCTTCTTCATTCCCTTGGAGGCGTCATCAATCATGGAGCGCAGGGTCAGCCGTGTCATCATTTTTGCATTAGGCTGCAGTTCCTTCACAAAATCTCTAAATGGTTCTTGTTCAACCACACAGAATGGCTGGAGCCCTTGGACCACATACCTCACGACAGCTTTGTCAATGGACCTCTGAGACACAGTCAAGGTGTTCACTAATGTGGTCTGCTTGCTGGTGGAGGGAGTCTCAGGTGCCCTTTTTCTCTTTGTTGATGTCAGCTCTCCATATTTTTTAAGGTGGTGTACATGCTTTCTCTGAAACAGTGAGAGAAAGACATTTTGTAAGCATAACGAGTTTAGCTAGCCCCACTTGCTACACACACTTGCATGCATCTCCAACTCCGACGCGGTTCAAATCGTAATGCTGCGCTCTCGCGGCTCCTGTCAATCCTATGGTGTGGTGGCTAGCTAACGTTAAGCTAGCTAACGTTAAGTTAGCTAACGTTAGCTAACTAGTGCTGCAATGATTATAGCTAAGATGACTCAAATCAACAAAATCTCACAACTGTCAACACTTCCTCAGCTCACTAACTCGCTAGCGATCTGTCTACTACACTAATTGTCTCATTTGATTTACGATAGCTAGCCAACGTTACAAGCCTAACATACACCATGTGTAGCTAAATTAGAAGATCAGACACCTGTCCCCCCCCCTCCAAAGATATACTCCAATCCTGTGGGAAACACTGCTAGATATCTTAACAGGTTTATGCTAATTATGATAACTAAACATTAACGTTGCGGCTCATGGGATTAATCTTAATTTACCTCAATGTGTTTCCTGAGGTTGGATGGGGAGTTTTTGAATGCCAATAGTTCAGTAGCTTTGGGTAAGCATAAGAGGCACTTCATCCGGTACGATGAATCTTTCACTCCAACATAAGAAAACATTTCTCGCAAATATGGCCACGGGTGTTGGTCTTCGTCTCCACCGTGGTTTGTTGCGGGAGTAGCAGGTGCTTCCATCATGAAATCAGTCATCGCAGTGTGGTCGCTCGCTAGCTGGCATCCTGGGCATAAAAAAACCGCGGTTTTGAGAGCACGTGTTTGCGATTGCGCATTAACGTGATTAACCAGTGATTTAACTTGCTAGCTAGGACCACTGATTCGCCAAACCTGCTTGCTTGCAGTCTGTGTTCCACCAGTCCCCGACGTTGGTCTCATGATTCATTTTTTTCTTAAGATAGATTTGATTTTGTAACGAGTAACGAAGGTTTCAGGGGAAATGTATCGGAGTCAAAGTATCAGTTTTCTTTGCAAAATGTAGTGAAGTAAAAGTGAAAGTTAACAGAAATATAAATAGTAAAGTAAAGTACAGATATCCAAAGAGACGACTTAAAGCTAGGGTGGGCGAAAACAGCCGTTGAGATTCCGTCGCGTGCTCTCTGGCCTCTCCCTGCCACGCTACCTGCTGTAGCTCCTCCCACCGAACGTCAGTTATGCGCGTTCATGTGAATTCAGTTACATTGATAGGAAGACGAAACACGCAGGGACGCACCAACGTCGTTGCCAAGGTGACCGGACAGTCCCACAGCCAATAAGAACGGAGAATCGGAGCCTCGCTCTGATTGGTCAAAGTGTACATGAGCGGTGGCAATTTTTGGGTGCGGCCCACAGAGGCAGGGGAGAGCAAAGTTATGAGCAGATATTCTCAGAGCACTTCACCTACATATAGCTGACTGGCTATTAGGACAGTTTTGCCAAATATTACAGTAAAGAAATTAATTAATTAATACCCACCCTAGCTTTAAGTACAGTAACGAAGTATTTCTACTTCGTTACTATACACCACTGTGTATAAGTAAGTAGTCTGAGTGTATGTGTTTGAAATCATGTAGGGCAAAGATTGTGTGAGAACATGATAACTGGTTGTGGAACAATTAGATGGCAATGGATGTAATAAGAACATAAAGAGCATGTCAGTATTGTATTGCATATAGCTTAAACAGGCCCTATTATGCTATTTTCGGGGGTGCATATTTTTATCTCCAGTTACAGTTACATGTTTACATGCATTAATGCTCATAATCCGCCTTTTTTTTTCTTCCTGGCTGTCCTGCAGCACCTCTTCTCACCCTCTCTCTGAAATGCTCCGTTGTAGCGCTTGCTCCTCCCTCCAGAAAGCAAAGTCTGCCCTGATTGGTCAGCTAGCCCGTTCTGTTGTGATTGAACGTCTCACATTTTCAAAAAACTCTCCCTCTAGGGCAGGGGTCTCAAACTCAATTTGGCTTGGGGCCACTGCTGGTATTGTTGTCTCATAGGCGGGCCACTTCAACGTTCAAGCACAACAAGAAAGCGCAATATTTTTGAAAAAATACTCTTTTATTTCCATTAAACATATCTTCGTAAATCGACCAAGCAATTTTTATAAATGTAGTTTTTAACAGTGGAAATATTTTTTCCTTACATTGTTTTTAATAACTTATCGAAACATTGCACTGCACCAACAAATACAATCCCTGAATACATTTGTGCTTTATTCTATTTCTTGTCAGAGACCTGGCAGTGCTTCTGCTTACACAGCTGAGCAACATTTGCCCTGATCGAGGTTACAGTAGAAACCCTGAGTACAGCTTCAAGATGGGGATCACTAAGCCTGGACCTGTACTTGCATTTATTAAAGTTCATAGTCGAGAAAAGTTTCTCACACAGATATGTGTTTCCAAAAAGGCACATTACCTGACTGAACACTTTTGACAGGGAAGGATGGAAGTAATTCTCTCATGAATTGTTCAGTCATGTCTGCTTTTCCCTGTGCCTCTCTGAATTTTAGATCACTGTTGCACTGCAAGTCAATACGTTCCATTTGCAACATACTTGGGACACTCTCCACATCAGCTGAGAAGGGGTCAGCAAACAGCTGGAAAGTGTCACGGCGTGCCTTGAAGTCAGCAAAACGCTGATCAAACTCCTGCAGTAGGTTTTCAATAGCACAGGCATATTCATCACCACTGAAGGCTGTGTCCTCCTCCACAAGAGATCTGCATGTTGTGAAATGGCTGAGGTTTTTTACAGAAAGCTGAGTTTTCCACAATTTCAGTTTTGCGGAGAAGGCTTTCACATTTTCATAAGCTGCAGTGATAAGCTGACCAGGCCCCTGGAGCTTCAGGTTAAGGATGTTCAGCTCCTGTGTTATGTCCACTAGGAATGCAAGGTCCATAACCCATCCTGGATCATCAGGTTCAGGAACATGCCATCTTCCATGAATTTCTTCACTTCTGCTCTTAACTCAAAAAATCTCTTCAGGACATTACCCCTGCTGAGCCAGCGCACCTCAGTAAACCATATGTTGACTCAATTTCTCCTAAAAAGGCCCTGAACTGGCGATGCTGTAAACTCCTGGACCTGATGTAATTGATACATCTCAGGACAACAGACATGACATTGTTCATATTTCAAGCATTTGCTGCACAGTGCCTGTTGGTGTATTATGCAGTGCAGAACGACTGCTGGATCTGCATTTACCTCCTCTAACTTTCTTTGAACCAGCGCTACCAGTCCGTTTTTTTTGCCTGCCATAGACGGGGCTCCATTCAATTCAATTCAATTCAGTTTATTTTGTATAGCCCCGAATCACAAATTACAAATTTGCCTCAGAGGGCTTTACAATCTGTGCACATGCGACATCCTCTGTCCTTCCCTCACATCGGCACAGGAAAAACTCCCCTAAAAAACCCCTTTAACAGGGAGAAAAAAGGAAGAAACCTATGGGAGAACGACAGAGGAGGGATCCTTCTCCCAGGATGGACAGAATGCAATAGATGTCATGTGTACAGAATGAACAGCATAACAGAGATACAACACATTCAATGTATATGACATAAATGATTCATATAATAAGACTACTTATAATAACAGCAGCAATTATTACAGTAGAATTATAGTTATGAAAATAGGGATAGTAATGTGATTAATAATAATAATCGAAGTAGCAGTGGGTGTCAGTCGGCTCACAGCAGGAGGCACGACTACGGTCCAGGTACCACAACGATTCATGGAAACCTGCAGAACGAGAAAGCAAAAGGGCTTCAGGGTGGAAGTAAAGCTAAAATGCTTAATGGTACAGGTAATAGTAATGTGACTAGTAATAATAATGGTGGTAGCAGTCGGTGTCAGCAGGGCTGTAGCAGGATGCACGACCACGGTCCAGGTACAGCCACGATTTATAGAAGCCTGCGAAGCGAGAAAGCACAAAGACTCCAGGGTACAAGCAAGTCAATAAGCGTAATAGTACAGGCAATAATAATAGTAATGTGACTAATAATGATAGTGGTAGTAGTAGTGGGTGTCAGCAGGGCCTCAGTAGGTGGCACGATGACAGTCCAAATATAACCCCGATTCCTGGGAACCTGCGAGGCGAGAAAGCACAAGAACTCCGGGGAAGAAGCAAAATCAGTAATGTGCATAAATAGGGGATTAATACATAAAGATGGAGGGAGAGAAGAGGAGAGAGGAGCTCAGCGTATCCTAAGTAGTCCCCGGCTGTCTAGGCATATAGCAGCATATCTAGGGGCTGGACCAAGGCGAACCTGAACCAGCCCTAACTATAAGCGCTATCAAAAAGGAAGGTCTTAAGCCTGCTCTTGAAAGTGGTGAGTGTGTCTGCCCCCCGGACTGAAACTGGAACCTGGTTCCACAGAAGAGGAGCCTGATAACTGAAGGCTCTGGCTCCCATCCTACTTTTATATACTCTAGGAACCACAAGTAACCCTGCATTGATTGAGCGCAAATACAAATCCATTGTTAGCAAACCCATTTCTATTTCCCTTTCAGAATAATATCATCATCACCATTATCACCACTTCTTACTGTTTTTCTGGTTCCACGGTGGAGAAACAGCATAAATTTATCGAAGGCTAACAAATGAATACAAAAAAAAGTCCCTGTTAACATAACAAGACATGAGTATCTAATATTTTGGCAAGTTCTTCATGTTTAACCACTATGCTGCCAACTTGACTCTACAGTTATTGAGTGCAACCCTCGCTTTTACGTGTATATATGTGTATAAGGGGCTACTTATTACTGTTTATCGCAGTATCAACCTCCCTAATTAAGACTGAATTAATTTATTGGCTATCATTTTTACTTTTTTTAAGGGTGGAGCCCCAAGGTGGATTTATTGTTAATGTTAAAAGTTCAGGTATTAAATGTATATGCTGATTATTGTGATCACCCTACTTGATCTTTTGTACCGATTTAGGTGTTTAAAATGCATATAGTTACAGTGATTTTTTTTCTTCTGTACCCACATTTGATCCTAGAAATACAATACAACATGAACCAGGATGACCTGACAACACGTTAAGATTTATCAAGAGTACAGATCATCTACAGCCTGTAGAAACTGTCCCAGTTTCATTGTTTTAAAGTACTAAACCTCAGCAATCAGCCACGTCCGATTACTGGAGCGATCAATAACATAATATGGGTTTTCCTTTGTCTTTATAGGTAGACTCCCAGAGTAGAAGTTTGCATCTGGTGGACATGCTTACAGTATTTAACATTGATGAAATTTGCTGCAGCCTTAATATGTAGGAGTAGTTGTGGCCTTGAGTAAAGAGCAGCAGTCTTGCAACCATAAAATACAATTTTAATTTCTAAGTTGAGGAGTTTTTAATTCCACATTCTACCTTTACCAAAAGCTTTCGGCATAATGGACTTACAAATGTCCCTCAAATTATACTTCTTATGCTAAATGGCCATCTGAAATGGGGATAGTTAATTATTTGGATCCACAGGGCTCCCTTTTTGGAATTTTTGTATTACTCATATACAATGATATATGCATGTCGAGCAACAAGAGTGATCAGTGCACCCGTGCAAACCCTGGTTTCACAAGGGACACAAACAGCTTTCACATAGGACCCTAATAGATGTCTCCTGAAGGTCCAATATTACTTGGTTAGAAGTTCGATGTCTAGCATTAAGTGGGATTTATTGGCGGAAATGAGATGTATTATTGTAATGCTATGTTTTTTAACCTAAGAGTGAGCTGTTTATATCTGCATTTGGAGGGGGTCATCCACAGAGCTGGCCACCATGTTTCTGTAGTAGCCCAGAATGGACAAACCAAACACTGGCTCTAGATAAAGCTATTTTCATTTTTGTGTTTTCAGGTCATCCACTGTAATTGTCCTACACACTTGGCTCAAGGGAGAAGCTCACAGCTAAATGGTGCCAAATCCTACACACTAGACCTTTTAATGAAGTATTAGCCAAAAGTTTAGCAAAAAACATAATGTGAAACTCTCAGTTTGTCGTAAAACTGTTTGTTTCTTTTTATGCTTTCATTGTCCAGTCTGCATTCGAGGGGCGGTACTTAGCGGCTACTCTTCACTCAGATGGGAACATCCAGTTCTGAACAGCGAGGTGAATGCAGAAGTGTCTTAAACCTGCATTCTCTCCTATGGCCAGCAGGGGCAACTCCTCTGGTTCCAAAAATAATGGGGGCCATAATCTCTTTAAAGACATCCTGAACATAGCAAAATTTTAAGAAAAAAGAAAATACAGGCAGACAGCAGCTTCCCTACAGATACCGCCACATATTTCTAGTGGGTTATAAGTGATGACTATTTTGTATTAGTCTATACATTGTTTATTACGCAGACTTTGTCGCTCTTTATACTATATCACCCGACCTGACTCACAATTACGGGGTTTACATTCAAATTGATATCGTTTTTTTTATTATGGTGCATTACTTTTTGTAGGTATAGCAACAAGCAGTGAATGAGAACATGTGAATAGATGGTCATGAATATGTGATTCAGTTCATCTTGATTGAAGATGAAAAAATTCACACATCATTACACAGCGCATGAGTAATGTCTAATCTAACTTGTACTTAAAATGCAAGAAAGCCATCAGAATGAGGTTAAAATGAGGAGCAAGTACATCTGGGATTTGCACAGGCTCATTCAACATTTTCTTATAGCACTCATTACAATTCCATCTATTTTTTACCGTTATGAGAAACAATATCACAGCTAACTAATAACAACAACAGCAAAACAAGCTAATGTGTTGGTGTTGATATACAATACCATCCATAATATGCATACTGTAAGTCAACCATTTTACAGATTTGAAGTGTCAACTCAAAATTCCACATATTCACTGTGGACTAGAGGTCTTCATGGGTCCACTCAGTTTCATGTAGTTGAGACCAGACCAGATTCAAATTATATTCAGGGAACTGCGTCTGTGTCAATGTGTCTACTCCCCATCAGCTCTGATCACAGAGTTTGTGGACACGTAATGACCTATACTGTGAACAACTGAGATCTGTTAGTAAAAGATACCTAGCTGAGTATCTGACGACTAGTAGTACTGCAGAATTCTTTTTTCATCGATCACTCAATGAAAAATGTGTGTGCGAGAGTGTGTGAATCAGTGAGTGAGTGACTGCGAATCTGTGTGTTGTCCACGGCTAATCTTCATTCTGTTGCAACAACTGCTTAATATTTTTGGAGGTAGTAAACTCACTCAACACGTGTTAAGCCTCAAGCATACACGTTGGTGAATTCACAAAGTACGTCTTGAAACCTCTCTCTGCCCCGTCTCAAGTTCCAATTCACAAAAGATATCCTAGTAATGTCATTACAATGTAAACATGAAATGTTTTATTTGTTTATGAATTTTATTGTACAAGATGACTCCAGAGGGTAACTTTAATATTCCAATAACAATTACATTTCGTTTAAGTACATGATTGATTTCAGCACTATTTGAAGGTGTCTCACGACAAATGTAATACAATTATGTGATTTCCTTTCCGAATTAGTGGTTTAATTCAACAGTAAGACTTGAATTAGCTGCAAATTAGACTAATAGAGCTGAATTAGAAGACCTTGCTCAAGCTTTCTGTTCTCACACGTCACATTTAGAGATGATTTCTAGTCATAACATAATCTATAACCACATGAAATAATGTAATTAGTTATTGACATGCCCTTTGACTTTGGAAATGACACTTATGTAGGTGGGAAGTTAAGCTAGTTAGCTGGGCATGCTAACAATTACAATTTACACTACAGCAGAGAGACACACTGTAATCCATTTCTTACATCTATTCTCTCGTGTTCTTGGTTTTGTCCGACACCATCCTCCAAACTTTGAGACATCGAGTATCTCTTACTACAGCTCCATGTATACTACTTCAACAGTTTGACAAATTAAGAGATTGACGGGCGCCTAGTTATGGTTGTTAAGCTATGATGGAATGTCAAGGGGAGGAGTTTAACAGTCAATTTGATCATGACTGGCCTTATAAAATTAGGCCTTTAGTATGAACAAGTAAGCTTTTGTTTAAAAAAGACAGTACAAAAAAAAAGAAAACAACAAACATGCAAAATTAGTGACTTATGCCTTTCTGGTCTCCAGGGATATGCATCTGCTCAGTTCTATGAATGTCAGTGTTGCAGTCTCTCCTTCTGTTTGGATCCCTTTCAGCTATGTAACCTGATACTACACATTTCACAATCATAACCTTCTTTACTTGCTATTTGATTTCAGAACCAGCTGACTTTATATCTCTCATCATACCAGAGCTGAGTCTGTCTTCGTTGGTTCAGACCATCAATGGAAATTCAATAATTCCTCCTGTCAATGGAGGATCATTTTCATAATTGCTTTGGGTAGTCAAAATATGGATATGGACTAGCAGTAGTCTTTAAATAACATCCATCCCTGCGAAACCAGTCAAAGAAAATAATTTAGAGTCTTTACAGTCTAGTCCTTGTGAGTTAAGACAACAAATAAAAACACAGTAGAGAGTAGACATCAGATTACTTATGGTCTATTTCACACTTCGGACTCAAAATCTGGTCTGTACCCTCACTGTGCTGGCTGTAGATGGGTTATGGGACAGCACAGAAGATTGTTTGGAGTCTGGACAGTTGAGATAGCTGGAATCAGTTTAGTTAGGCTGCCTTCAGTACAGCACAGCAATTATGCCTCCCATTCAGCTCAAGTCAAACAGCAGGCCCAGCTTGGTTCGGCAGTATGAAATAGACTTGAATGATTTCTGCCTCTCCTCTCGTGGCGCTGCAGTTCGACACCTTTTTATTTTCTACTTCAGGAGCCACTGATTTACTAGGGAAAAGAGAGAGAGAAAGAGAAGGGGAAAGAGGAAGAGAAGGAGGAAATTAGATAACTAGTACTGAAAGTATAAAATAAAACAGAAAAGGGGTGCCTTAGGTATTAGAAGTTTTAGAGCGAAAGAAAAAGCAAGAAACAGAATGTGTGCATGAGTAGAGATAATTGGAGAGAGCAAATTCTGTCCTAATTCCAAACTATTTTCTAACTTTAAGCAGGTTATGAGTATGTTGTGCACACACAGTAGAAACGTGATGAAATTGTGTCAAACCAGTCAGTGACTAAACACATTTTATGTTTGCTGTTGACGGCCACTATATTCCCACAAATGTCAAATTTGCTTGAAGGGGCTTTAAAATCTCTAGAGCATACGATACCATCTATACTTAGATCCTTCATTTGGAGAAAAAACTCAGTAAGAGCAACAGAGGACAATTCAAAGTCGTGTGTATGATGTAGACTAGTTTTTTTTTCATTTTGCAATAGCATTGAGAAAATAAATATTATTTTCACACAGGAACATAACATACTCAAATGTACACAGTAAGTTGGGCATTAGCTGGAGTGATTAAATACAGATTTTATGCAATTTAACAGAAAATGCTAAATGTATTTAATCAATCAGAATTGATCATTGAGGCCAGCTTGGTGTCCATGCTGCTAATAATGTATTCATTAATTATAGAGAAAACAAGAGTGAACTAGAGGGACTGGAAGTACATTGTTGAAATCAATGGGTATGAGTAGGAGAAGAATAAACTGAAAGAAAGAAGAATAATTCAGACTGAATAAGCCTGTGAAGGAGAGAGAGAGAGAGAGATATTAAAACATTTTTTTTATTTCCCACCAGGGATCCTCTCATCACCAGTGCTGTGTGTTTCCTGCCGCCTGCATCTTCTCTCCATCTATCTGAGAGTATTACTGGTCGGAACACATGAGACCCTACATTCCTCATTCGAAACATTGGCTGTACATCAGTCATCATTTTATTTAAATGTTGTTTCAGCTCTCTGGCCTGCTGTTTGATCATCTGCCATCGTCACCACCATGGAGGATGCAGCAATGCTCTCTGCTTTGCCTGCAGGTGAGGGTTAACAACTGAATTAAAGTAAAGCTCAGGGCTAGCTTATTTCATTGTTTGCGGTGTTCACAACAAAGATGGCCTCAATTAATTTGAAGCAACATGTATAAGAGCTGATTGCTATCTTTGTAATGATGATTTGTGTCCAAGAAAAAATTGCAACTACGCAAGTACATGCACAATCAAGTGTGATTTCACCATGTCTGTATGTACTGTGCTATTATCCACATTTGCTAATGATTCAAGTGGCTAACATCAAAGAGAAAGTCAAGTTGCCTGTTATTACAATATCCAGACCAAAGATCACTTTGAAATAACAACAAGTGAGAGTACTATAGCCAGACAAATTGAGCAAGAGGAGTGAGCTTGTTGCAGTTAGCACATGTGAAGAGCTAAACTGTCGAGGTGGTGTCCTGCAAACAATGTTGGCTTCGTAGACAATTGGCAAACTTTCTGGGGAAACCTGGTCTGATTAGGAGAGACGGCATTCATCCCACTTTGGATGGAGCGGATCTCATATCTAGAAATCTGACCCAGTTTATTAGTGGACCTAATCCATGACCCAGAGTTCAGACCAGGAAGCAGAAGCAGAGTCGCAGTCTTTCACACTTCTCTGCGCTCCCTTTAGAGCAGTTACCCACCCAGTTAACCACCCAAAACCCTATAGAGACTGTGTCTGCCCCACGGCCACTTCAATTATTTAAAGTCAACAGAAGAGGAGTTATACAAAATAACCTAATAAAAGTTAAGGTAACCAATCAAAACAGGACAATTAAATGTGGACTAAATATCAGATCTCTGTCATCTAAGGGTGTACTTGTAAATTATTTAATATCAGATAATCATATTGATTTATTTTGTCTTACTGAAACCTGGCTGTGTCATGAAGAGTACGAGCTTAAATGAATCAACTCGTCCAAGTCATATTAATACTCATATTCCTCGAGGCACAGGCCGAGGAGGTGGAGTAGCAGCCATCTTTGACTCAAGCCTATTAATAAACCCTAAACCTAAATTAAATTATAACTAATTTGAAAGCCTTGTTCTTAGTCTTTCAAACCCGAGCGGGAAAGCATTAAAATCAACTCTATTTGTTATAGTGTACCATGCATCAGGTGCGTATTCTGAATTCCTATCTGAATTCTCAGAGTTTTTATCAAGTTTAGTCCTCAAAACAGATAAAGTTATTATTGTAGGGGATTTTAATATTCATGTATATGTTATTCTTAGTACTGCGTTTAGTTCATTATTAGATTCTATTGGCTTCTGTTAGTGTGTACATAAACCTACTCACTGTTTTAACCATACTCTCGACCTTGTTCTGGTATATGGTATTGAAATAGAAAATGTAATTGTCTCTCAACAGAACTCTCTTTTATCAGACCATTATCTAGTAACCTTTGAATTTTTGTGTATGCCATTAGGCAAAAGTTTCTACACTAGATGTCTATCTGACTCCTACGCTAACTTTAGTCCGTCTCAGATTGACCATCTTGTTGATAGTGCTGCATGCTCACTGCGAATGACACTAGACTCTATAGCTCCTCTAAAAAGAAGCTAATAAAAGAAAGGAGGTTTGCTCCATGGTATAACCTTCAAACCCGTGAATTAAAGCAAATATCACGAAAACTTGAAAGGATATGGCGTTCCACCAATGTGGAAGAAGCGCGGTTAGTCTGGCGAGACAGTCTTAAAATATATAAAAAAGGCACTCCGTAATGCTAGAGCAGCCTATTATTCAGCATTAATAGAGAAAAATAAGAACAACCGCAGTGTTCTCTTCAGCACTGTAGCCAGGCTGACAGAGAGTCACAGCTCTGTTGAGCCGTGTATTCTTATAAACCTCAGTAGTAGTGACTTCATGAACTTCTTTAATGATAAGATTTTAACTATTAGAGACAAAACTAATAATCTACTGCCCTCAACCAGTACCGATCGATCCACAGCTGTAGAACCTGAAATATATTTAGTTGGCTTTTCACCCATCGACTTTCAACAATTGACTTTTACTATTTCTAAGTCTTCCACCTGTCTCTTAGACCCGATTCCTGTTATGCTGTTCATTCTGTACACATGACATCTATTGCATTCTGTCCATCCTGGGAGAAGGATCCCTCCTCTGTCGTTCTCCCATAGGTGTCTTCCTTTTTTCTCCCTGTTAAAGGGTTTTTTTAGGGGAGTTTTTCCTGTGCCGATGTGAGGGAAGGACAGAGGATGTCGCATGTGCACAGATTGTAAAGCCCTCTGAGACAAATTTGTAATTTGTGATTCTGGGCTATACAAAATAAACTGAATTGAATTGAATTGAATTCCGACTAGGCTGCTTAAGGAAGTTTTAACTTTAATTAGCAATTCTTTATTAGAAATTATCAATCTGTCTTTACTAACGGGCCATGTACCACAGGCCTTCAAACTAGCTGTAATTAAACCTCTTCTTAAGAAACCTACTCTTGATCCAGAGGTGTTGGCTAACTATAGACCTATATCTAACCTTCCGTTCCTCTCTAAGATCCTTGAGAAAGCAGTAGCAAATCAGCTCTGTGACTTTGTGCATAACAATAGTTTATTTGAGGATTTTCAGTCAGGATTTAGAGTGAATCATAGCACAGAGACAGCACTGGTGAAAATTACCAATGACCTTCTAATAGCTTCAGACAAAGGACTTGTCTCTGTACTTGTATTGTTAGACCTTAGTGCTGCATTTGATACCATTGACCATCAAATCTTATTACAGAGATTGGAGCATCTAATAGGCATTAAAGGAGCCGCACTTAGCTGGTTTAAGTCGTATTTATCAGACCGATCTCAGTTTGTATATGTAAACAATGAAACCTCGAAGAAAACCAAGGTCAGTCATGGAGTTCCACAAGGGTCTGTTCTTGGACCAATTTCATTCACCTTATATATGCTTCCCTTAGGGAATATTATCAGAAAACACTCAATAAACTTTCATTGTTATGCAGATGATACCCAGTTATATTTATCGATTAAGCCAGACGAAACTAACCAGTTCTCTAAACTTCAAGCATGTCTTACGGACATTAAAACCTGGATGACCTGTAACTTCTTGATGTTAAACTCTGAAAAAACTGAAGTTATTCTACTAGGCCCAGATCACCTTCGAAATCAATTATCTAACGATATAGTTTCTCTAGATGGCATTGCTCTGGCATCCAGCACTACCGTTAAGAACCTCGGAGTTATCTTTGATCAGGATCTGTCTTTTAACTCTTATATAAAACAGACCTCAAGGACAGCCTTTTTTCATTTACGTAACATTTTGAAAATCAGGCAAATCCTGTCTGAAAGCGATGCAGAAAAACTAGTTCATGCATTTGTTACCTCTAGACTTGATTACTGTAACTCCTTATCAGGCTGCTCTAATAAGTATCTTAAATCTCTACAGTTGATCCAGAATGCTGCAGCACATGTTCTAACAAAAACTAAGAAAAGAGATCATATTACTCTAGTATTAGCTTCTCTGCACTGGCCTCTGCATTAGCCCTTTTTGCTTCCTCGCTTTGCAGGTTTCCATGAATTGTTGTGGTACCTGGACCGTAGTCATGCCTCCTGCTGTGAGCCGGCTGACACCCACTGCTACTTCGATTATTGTCACATTACTATTACTATTCCATAATTATAATTCTACTATAATAATTGCTGCTGTTATTATAAGTAGTCTTAATTTTTTCCTTCGTTACTCTGCTTACTACTCCTATTATATGAATCATTTATGTCATATACATTGAATGTGTTGTATCTCTGTTATGCTGTTCATTCTGTACACATGACATCTATTGCATTCTTTCCATCCTGGGAGAAGGATCCCTATTCTGTCGCTCTCCCATGGGTTTCTTCCTTTTTTCTCCCTGTTAAAGGTTTTTTTATTTTTTCCTGTGGCGATGTGAGGGTTCCGGGACAGAGGATGTCGCATGTGTACAGATTGTAAAGCCCTCTCAAATTTGTAATTTGTGATTCTGGGCTATACAAAATAAACTGAAATTAATTGAATTGAAAAACTACAATAGAGAGAAAAGAGTTGCATGAGAGACTCAATTCACAAAAATAATTTCTGAGAGTACTGCAGCTGGAGAGCCACAAGATTCAACTTGTTGCTGTGACAAAGGAACTCAACAAAGGGACAGCGCATTGGATGGACTGAAGGAACAGGTGACCGCCCTCACTGGTCTTTGCCACTGAATTGACGAGGCCCCTCAGGAGGATCCCCTCTCTTAACCTGAACCCAATTTTATTTCTATACATTTTTATTCATTTATTTGTAATTTTAAATGCAAAATGTTCTCCAGTCTTTATTAATCTGTTTATTTTGTTAATTGTACTAAAAATGTTAATTTACTGTTTTCATTTATTTTATTTTATATATATATATATATATATATATATATATATATTAAATGTGCAGGACTTTGAGCTTCATAGTCTGAAATGTGCTTTATAAATAAAGATTATTATTATTATAATTATAGCAATTATAATAATAATAATAATTATTATTATTATTATTATAGCACAGGGTGTAGCCCTGAGCTGTCAATAAGAAGGGAAGTGGTACCTTCCTTAACTCTAAGATAGCAATGTCATCTCTGGTACCCAGGAATGATTTCCATCCACACAAAAAAGATAAAGTCAGTGTCAAGATCTCCAGGGACTTGAACTATGGCCAAATATTCTCGGTGTACTCTACCCCTCTCTCACTGCCATCTACCCAGTAACAAACCAACCTCAGACCCAGGAACGCCAACTCAGGCACATCGTCCTTTTCTGAGGTGATCAGAGGAAAAGGCGACACACCACCTGAAGCTCAACCTGGACAAAACCGAGCTACTGTTCCTCCCGGGGAAGGGTTGCCCGCACCGAGACCTGTCCATCACCATTGATGATGCCGTGGTGACGCCAACTCGGACTGTGAGGAATCTGGGTGTGACCCTGGACGACCAACTGTCGTTCTCAGCAAACATTGCATCGGTCACACGCTCCTGCAGACTCCTCCTCTACAACATCAGGAGGATTCGCCCCTTCCTCACTGACGAGACGGCGCAGGTGCTCATCCAGGCTCTGGTCATCTTCCGCCTGGACTACTGCAACTCACTACTTGCTGGAGCCCCAGCGTCGGCCATCAGACCCCTGGAGCTTGTCCAGAAAGCTGCAGCACGTCTGGTGTTCAATCGCCCCAAGTTCTCTCACACAACTTCCCTTCTCCGTTCTCTACACTGGCTCCCTGTAAGAGCTCGCATCCAGTTTAAGACTCTGGTGCTAGCCTACAGGGCAGTGAAAGGAACAGCTCCTTCCTATCTCCAGGCCTTGGTCAAGCCCTACACCCCCGCCCGACCACTTCGCTCTGCTGCCTCGGGGCGATTGGTTGCCCCGTCGCTCAGAGGTCCCTGCGGCCGATCCACCCGGTCACAGCTTTTTTCTGTCCTGGCCCCTCAGTGGTGGAATGAACTCCCCACTGACCTCAGGACAGCAGAGTCGCTGCCCATCTTTCGGCGCAGGCTGAAAACTCACCTCTTCAAGAAGTACTACCCTGAGCCTTCCTCGTAGCACTTATTGCATTCGTATTAGTTGTTGCACTTACTGTATTCGCATCAGTTTGCTGCACTTATTGAATTCGTATTCGTTTACTGCATTTATCCTATTCGTAGTAGTTTGTAGCACTTATTGTATTCGTATTAGTCTGTTGCAATTATTGTTTTCGTAGTAATTTGCCTCTGCACTATACTTTTGCTCTGGTTTATGCTTTAAGATGCTTGTTTAAGAAAGGAGATGCACTTATGACTTCTGGTGACTAGTAGTTCTCTTGAATACCTATGTTGAATACACTTCCTGTAAGTCGCTTTGGATAAAAGCGTCTGCTAAATGACTGTAATGTAATGTAATGAGAAGCAGGCCACACCCACAGGGAACTGTAAATCTTCCGGGACATGCTGAGTACATTATGCTCTCATCTTATGTGCCATAGTCGGGGCTTGTGGTAATTAGCAGGAAGTGGTTCTTTAACCAAAAGTTTAAAATGTATAGTCTATACATCTTCTCTTTTAAAAATGACATGTTACATTTGCAATGCATGCAACTGTTTGAATAATCAAGGTCTTAACTTTATTTGGCTTAAAAAGTAGAAATCTTGACTTGTTAGACAAGGTTAAGAATGTTGATTTTATCTTGTAGGTGTAACGGGTGGTGTGTGGACCCAAGTGCAGTACGACCAGGAGACAGAGTAATGTTCAGGAGCTTTATTCAAAGCAGAACAAACAGCAGGTAGACAGGCAGGAGATAGTACTCCTCCGAGGCCGCAGAGTCCGGATCTTCAGTCGGGTGGGTGGAGGGGGTCTGGAGGAAGGGTTCCTCGGCCCCGGACGACGAAGCCTCACTGTCTGACTCGGGGGCCTCCTGGATGTTTCTGGCCGGGGTCTTTGTCCTGGAGGGCTGGTCCGGGTGCTGTCGATGGAAGTCTGCGATGAATCGATGGTCATAAATGTGACGAGCAGGGACCCATGACCTCTCCTCAGGACCGTATCCTTCCCAGTCCACCAGGTATTGAATGCCCCGACCCCAGCGGCGAGAGCGAAGCAGGCGATGGATGGTGTAGACAGGTCCTCCTTCGATGAGACGAGGAGGCGGAGGAGGAGGAGCAGCTGGCATCAAGGGGCTCTCCCGGACTGGTTTCACCTTGGAGACATGGAATGTGGGATGAATGCGCATGGACCTGGGAAGCTTGAGTCTTATTGCCGCCGGGTTGATGACCCTTTCGACCTCGAACGGACCGATGAATTTAGGACCCAGCTTCTTTGATTCTACCCGAAGGGGTAGGTCCCGGGTCGACAGCCACACCTTATCCCCTACTTGATAGACGGGGCTGGAGTGCGGTGTCGGTTGGCCGCCTTTGAGTAGCGGTCAGCGGACCGAAGCAGGGCTGTTCTGGCTCTCGTCCAGGTCTGTTGGCAATGGCGGATGAAGGTCTGGACCGAAGGGCAGGAAACCTCCTTCTCCAGTGTGGGGAACAAGGGAGGTTGGAAGCCGTACGCGCACTGGAAGGGGGACAGGCCGGTGGCGGAACTGGTCAGGGTGTTATGCGCGGACCAGGAAGTAGGATTCCGGGAAACCAAGCATCGTAGTGCGGTCTCCATTTCCTGGTTCTTCCGCTCAGTCTGACCATTGGACTGTGGGTGGAACCCAGAGGACAGGCTTACGGTGGCTCCCAGCAACGTACAGAACTCCCTCCAGAATATTGAGGTGAACTGGGGACCCCGGTAAGGTAGGTTCCTCCTCCTCCTGGAACTGACGGGAGAGAGCATCAGGCTTGACGTTGCGGGACCCGGGGCGATATGAGAGGGTGAGGTTGAACCTTGTGAAGAACAGCGACCACCGGGCCTGTCGTGAATTCAGTCTCTTGGCCGTGCGGATGTATTCAAGGTTCTTGTGGTTGGTCCAAACCAGAAACAGAGTTTTGGTCCCCTCCAGCCAGTGACGCCATTCCTCCAAAGCCAGCTTCATGGCTAATAATTCACGATTCCCGATGTCATAGTTCTTCTCCGCGGGGGACAACCGACGAGAGAAGAAGGCGCAGGGATGCAACTTCTGGTCGGTGGCGGAGCGCTGAGACAGAACGCCTCCAACTCCCACGTCGGAAGCATCCACCTCCACTACGAACTGCCGGTCGGGGTCGGGGACTTGGAGAATGGGTGCTGAGGTGAATCTGGTCTTGAGGTTTTGGAAGGCCTTTTCGGCTGCAGGGGTCCAAAGGAAGGGAACCTTGGAGGACGTTAGGGCGCTGAGCGGAGAAGCTACCGAGCTGTAGCCTCTGATGAAACGTCTATAGAAGTTGGCGAACCCCAGGAATCGTTGGAGCTGCTTGCGGGAGTCCGGAGCAGACCAGGAACTGACAGAGACTTTTGCGGGATCCATCCGGATGTTGTCGTTGGAGACGATGTATCCCAGGAATGCAACGGTGGATACATGGAACTCACATTTCTCTGCTTTCACATAAAGGGAATTCTCCAAGAGGCGTTGTAGAACGGACTGGACGTGATGTATGTGTTCCTCTTCAGTCTTGGAGAAGATGAGAATGTCGTCGAGGTAGACGAAGTCATGACGGTCCAACATGTCTCGGAGCACGTCGTTAACTAGGGTCTGGAAGACAGCAGGAGCGTTGGGTAATCCGAAGGGCATCACCAGGTATTCGTAGTGGCCCTTTGGTGTGTTGAACGCGGTCTTCCATTCATCTCCTTCCCTGATCCGGACCAGGTGATATGCGTTGCGGAGGTCGAGTTTTGAAAATATGGTCGCACCTTGAAGCAGTTCAAAGGCCGTCGTGATGCGGGGTAGCGGGTAACAGTTCTTAATGGTAATGTCATTCAAACCCCTGTAATCAATGCATGGTCTAAGGGTCTTGTCCTTCTTTCCCACAAAGAAGAATCCCACTCCGGCAGGAGATGACGAGGGACGGATGAGACCAGCAGCCAGGGAGTCGTCGATATATTTATCCATGGCTTCTCTTTCAGGGGCGGACAGGGAAAATAAACATCCTTTAGGAGGGAATGTGCCCGGATGTAGGTCAATGGCGCAGTCATAGGGACGGTGAGGAGGCAGCGACAGGGCCTTGGTCTTATTGAACGCCTCCTTGAAATCGTGGTAATCCACCGGGACCCCCGTTCAGGCGTAGAGATGATGACCGCAGAACTTTGAGGTGCGGCGGCTTGCTTTACGCAAACGAGGTGACAGGAAGGACTCCAGCCTCGGAAAGCCCCCGTAGCCCAGTCGATATGGGGGTTGTGGCGTTGCAACCATGGATACCCCAGGATGAGGGGAATACGGGGTGATTGCAGGATGTGGAAGGTGATGGTTTCGTGGTGATTGCCGGACAGAAGCATATGGACTTGGACGGTTTGATGGGTGACAGTCCCCAGGAGATGACCGTCGAGGGTGCTGGCTGGAACAGGATGAAGAAGAGGAACCTGGTCGATTCCCAGCTGCAGAGCGAGTCCCTCGTCCATGATGGACGCATCTGCTCCAGAGTCCAGGAAGGTGGAGATAGTCTCGGGCCCCTCGGGTAGGAGCAACTTGGCATGAATAAGGGGCCTCTGGCAGAAGGAGGGTCGTGACACGGCTCGGCTCACCAGTACCTCCTTGGTTACTGGTGAGCCCTGGCTTTTACCGGGCAGTTGGGAACAACATGGCCGGCTTGACCACAGTACATACATAGGTTGTCCCTGAGGCGCCGGTCACGTTCCTCAGTTGAGAGAGTGGTGCAACCCACCTGCATAGGCTCGGTCTCCCGATGAGGTGGCATGGTCGATGGTTGGGTCGGAGAGGTAGCGTGTGTTGAGCAGGAAAATGAGCCGTGGCTGAAACGTCCCTGGCGCTTCACCAGCCGCCTGGCCTGGATGCGACGGTCCAGTCGAGTGGTCACCTCGATCAGTCCGTCCAAAGAGGTGGGCAGCTCGAAGGAGATGAGTTCATCCTTGATGTAGTCTGCCAAGCCAAGCATGTACGCCATATTCCATGAGCTTAGCCGCGCCTTGGTCCGAAAGTCAATGGAGTAATCAGTGACAGTTTGATTACCTTGTTGGAGCCCCAACAATCCACCGGTGGCGTCTGGTCCCAAGGAAACCACTCCGAAAACCTTGCGTAATTCCTCGGAGAACGCCTGGAAGGAAGCGCAGGCGGGCGTTCGGCGGTCCCACTCTGCCGTTCCCCACAGGCGGGCTCTCCCCGTCAGGTGATTAATGGAATACGCCACTCTTACTTCCTCGGTGGCGAATGTGTATGGCTGTAACGCAAACAAAATGGAGCAGTTCGTCAGAAAAGGGTTACAGCCCTCAGCATCCCCAGCGTAACGTTCAGGCTCGCCGACTCGGACCTCCGAGACCGGAGGTGAACGCGCTGGTAACAGCTCCGGGTGAGTCGGAGCAGATGGCGGCGGTGTCGCCGCGAGAACCTGGGTGAGGGCCGCCGTAAGTTGTTGAACCTGGTGCGTCAAGGCGGTCACAGCCTGTCCCTGGTTCACTAAGGTCTGGTGAACCTCGGCGGTGGTGGCGGCAAGCTGAGTCCCGTGTCTCTGGACCGCCTCCTCCATAGACGCGAACCGAGCCAGTGGCGAGGTGTCGTGTGCTGGATCCATGTTCAGGCCAGATCGTACTGTAACGGGTGGTGTGTGGACCCAAGTGCAGTATGACCAGGAGACAGAGTAATGTTCAGGAGCTTTATTCAAAGCAGAACAAACAGCAGGTAGACAGGCAGGAGATAACTCACGGGTTATATTCCACAAAACCAAAAGGAGCAAAGGCAAATCTCGTGGTCAGGGACAGAAGGCTGAGTCGGTTAACCGGGGCAGAGGCAAGGTAGGAATAACGTGGTCTGGGACGGAAGGCTGAGTCAGTTACCGGGGCAGAGGCAAGGCGGAGACGTCCAAACAAGCGGGGTCGGCAACGGGAAATCAGTCCGGGGAATAACGCTGGAAGGTCTGGCATAATGCTGAGAACGATCTGGCAGTGAGTGTGTGTGAGACTGGGGTTTAAATACTGCAGGGTGTAGGTGCAGCAAAGTGAGCAGGTGAGAGTGATTGTGCTGATGAGGTGGGTGTGGCAGACAGGTGCACTGCATGAGGTTGATTAGGTGAGTGAGGGAGAGTGTGGTGAGAGAGTGGGGGCTGGGCTGTGAGCTGAGAGAAATAGTGCAGGAAGAGTGAACAGGTGTGACTGTGACAGTAGGAGACTTGGTGCTAAGGAGATGTCCCCTTAACTATAGAGAACAGCCCCATAAACATAACAAAATTGGGATGTTGGTAAGAATATAGATCAGAACTAGCAGGCTCAACAGAATAATAGGTCACTTTGTATCTTAATAGACCAGACACAGGTGACTTATGCTCTCTCTCAGCACTGAGAGCTTTACAAAATAAAGAAGTGATACATATGGGCAAAAAAAGCAATTTTCTAGACTCTTTCTGGTACAGATCTACCCTCATAATACATCTCGAGTCTCTGGGGTTAACTAAATTATGTAGAAATTGGAAATGATTTAGCAAGAAATGTTGCAAAGAGCCATCCAGTACAAATAATCAAGTTCAGGGGCAGATTTCATAACAACTGAAAGATCTTAAACAGCTAAGAATAATTTACTCACTATTCATTTTCAGACCCCAGGATTACCTTATCACAGAATTAGACCCTAAAATGTAAACTGAAGGTCCTTCAGGCCAAAAAAGAATGTTGGCATGATGACAAACGTGCTTTAGCAACACATGTCGAATGTCAAGCCAATAAAGCCTATTGAATTAAACTGAACTGAATTGAGTCAGCTTGGACAGAGATAACAAGAGGTTCAGGAAGTCAACTTGGACAGAGAGAAGAAGAGGTTCAGAGAGTCAACTTGGACAGAGAGAAGAAGAGGGACAGAGTCAACTTGGACAGAGTGAAGAAGAGGGACAGAGTCAACTTGGACAGAGTGAAGAAGGGGGACAGAGTCAACTTGGACTTGGAAATCTGGGGCGGCTGTGGCACATGAGGTAGAGCGCTTGTCCCGTAACCACAAGGTTGGTGGTTCAAGCCCCTCTACCGGCAACATGCCGAGGTGTCCTTGAGCGAGACACCTAACCCCAAGTTGCTCCCTGGGCGCTTCATTGCAGCCCACTGCTCCTCCGGGATGGGTTAAATGCAGAGAAATAATTTCCCCATTGTGGGACTAATAAAGGATTGATTATTATTATTAAACATTGAAGCTTCTGCTCTGGACAGCAAGAAATTTTAACAATTGACTTAAAACTGAAACATTTTGCATCAAAGTCTCACATTTAACTAGGTCCATGTGCAAATGTGCTGTAGCACTGTACAGAATGTGTGTTTGTTCTCTAGCTGTCTGTCTTTTCATAAAGCCCTTGGCTCTGAGTGGTTTCTCTCCGACGCTGTGGTTTCTCTGCTCTTTGACTGGGAATACATAAACTCCTGTTGGGGCTCTGTGCAGTAACAAGCCATTAGCAAAGGGAAGTAGGCAATGGAATCCATGTGATGTTGTGGAGAACATGCTGGGCTCGACCGGATCGATAACCATGATATTCAGAGAGCATGGGGCACTGAGATGATGCAAGACTCCCACTGTATCTCTGTGCAACACTTCCACTTTGTTGCTTGTGTGTGTGTATGTGTGAGAGAGTGTGTTGTCATGATGCAGCTGCTTTGACACCAACCAGTTTACCCACAAAACCACAATTTTATATTGGCATGAACAGACAAGGCACTCCCACAAATTAACATTTTTTTTTTAGACTTCCCTCTCTTTTTCATTCTCTATTTTCACATTCTCAAGACACCGCTGACAGGGAGCCATGCTCAGTCAACCATCCTTTCCTGCCAGAGGCAGCTTTAATTATATCAGCTGTATCTCTCTTCTTATACATAAACCTGCAGATTTAAATCTTTAAGGATTACACATTAATATCTTTCCCTGCTGCTGCTATAGGGGTCTAAATGGACTTATATATTTCACACAGATAGAAGGCACTGCTGTGTGCTTTAAGCTCATGTACTGTTGAATGTAGATTTAAAAACTACAAACTGAAAGCCCTCCGGTCTTCTGATAGCAGTGACATGTCTTACTGCAGAATTACTGAGAGTTCTGCTTATTTCCTGCATTTACACATCGTAAGGAATTGCTGTAAATATACGTTGGATTTACAACAGTATATCAAACTATTTCATAATAACTGTAACATACAGTTAAATATTCATCCTTTGCATGTAAATTAACCATTAATGCCATTGGTTAATCATAGCTGCAGATAACTCTAATTTATCAGCATAATACAGAATTTTTTCTGAAGTGGTGGGAATACGCTTAGTTAAGTTCAGTGAGTCACTATCCATCAACATCGTACTGACAATTGTAGGCTAATGTTTATGCTGTGATGATAGCTCATATTTATTAATCAAACTGCTCATAGCCCACTAAAATATATTTAGATGGCTTTTCTCCCATCGACCTTCAACAATTGACTTTAACTATTTCTAAGTCTAAACCTTCCACCTGTCTCTTAGACCCGATTCCGACTAGGCTGCTTAAGGAAGTTTTACCTTTAATTAGCAATTCTTTATTAGAAATTATCAATCTGTCTTTACTAACGGGCCATGTACCACAGGCCTTCAAACTAGCTGTAATTAAACCTCTTCTTAAGAAACCTACTCTTGATCCAGAGGTGTTGGCTAACTATAGACCTATATCTAACCTTCCGTTCCTCTCTAAGATCCTTGAGAAAGCAGTAGCAAATCAGCTCTGTGACTTTATGCATAACAATAGTTTATTTGAGGATTTTCAGTCAGGATTTAGAGTGAATCATAGCACAGAGACGGCACTGGTGAAAATTACCAATGACCTTCTAATAGCTTCAGACAAAGGACTTGTCTCTGTACTTGTATTGCTAGACCTTAGTGCTGCATTTGATACCATTGATCACCAAATCCTATTACAGAGATTGGAGCATCTTATAGGCATTAAAGGAACCGCACTTAGCTGGTTTAAGTCGTATTTATCAGACCGATCTCAGTTTGTATATGTAAACAATGAAAGCTCGATGAAAACCAGGGTTAGTCACGGAGTTCCACAGGGGTCTGTTCTTGGACCTATTTTATTTACCTTATATATGCTTCCCTTGGGGAATATCATCAGAAAACACTCAGTAAACTTTCATTGTTATGCAGATGATACCCAGTTATATCTATCAATTAAGCCAGATGAAACTAACCAGTTCTCTAAACTTCAAGCATGTCTTACGGACATAAAAACCTGGATGACCTGTAACTTTTTAATGTTAAACTCTGAAAAAACAGAAGTTATCCTACTAGGCCCAGATCACCTTCGAAATCAATTATCTAACGATATAGTTTCTCTAGATGGCATTGCTCTAGCATCCAGCACTACCGTTAAGAACCTTGGAGTTATCTTTGACCAGGATCTGTCTTTTAACTCTTATATAAAACAGATCTCAAGGACAGCCTTTTTTCATTTACGTAACATTGCGAAAATCAGGCAAATCCTGTCTCAAAGCGATGCAGAAAAACTAGTTCATGCATTTGTTACCTCTAGACTAGATTACTGTAACTCCTTATTATCAGGCTGCTCTAATAGGTCTCTTAGATCTTTACAGTTGATCCAGAATGCTGCAGCACGTGTTCTAACAAAAACTAAGAAAAGGGATCATATTACTCCAGTATTAGCTTCTCTGCACTGGCTCCCTGTTAAATCAAGAATAGAATTTAAAATTATTTTACTTACCCACAAAGCTCTAACTGGTCAGGCACCATCTTATCTTAAGGAACTTATAGTTCCATATTACCCAACTAGAGAGCTGCGCTCAATCAATGCAGGGTTACTTGTGGTTCCTAGAGTATATAAAAGTAGGATGGGAGCCAGAGCCTTCAGTTATCAGGCTCCTCTTCTGTGGAACCAGGTTCCAGTTTCAGTCCGGGGGTAGACACACTCACCACTTTCAAGAGCAGGCTTAAGACCTTCCTTTTTGATAGCGCTTATAGTTAGGGCTGGTTCAGGTTCGCCTTGGTCCAGCCCCTAGATATGCTGCTATATGCCTAGACAGCCAGGGGACTACCTAGGATACGCTGAGCTCCTCTCTCCTCTTCTCTCCCTCCTTCTTTATGTATTAATCTCCTATTTATGCATATTACTGATTTTGCTTCTTCCCCAGAGTTCTTGTGCTTTCTCGCCTCGCAGGTTCCCAGGAATCGGTGTTATATTTGGACTGTCATCGTGCCACCTACTGAGGCCCTGCTGACACCCACGACTACTACCACTATCATTATTAGTCACATTACTATTATTATTGCCTGTACTATTACGCTTATTGACTTGCTTGTACCCTGGAGTCTTTGTGCTTTCTCGCTTCGCAGGCTTCTATAAATCGTGGCTGTACCTGGACCGTGGACGTGCATCCTGCTACGGCCCTGCTGACACCGACTGCTACCACCATTATTATTACTAGTCACATTACTATTACCTGTACCATTAAGCATTTTAGCTTTACTTCCACCCTGAAGCCCTTTTGCTTTCTCGTTCTGCAGGTTTCCATGAATCGTTGTGGTACCTGGACCGTAGTCGTGCCTCCTGCTGTGAGCCGACTGACACCCACTGCTACTTCGATTATTATTATTAGTCACATTACTATCCCTATTTTCATGGCTATAATTCTACTGTAATAATTGCTGCTGTTATTATAAGTAGTCTTATTATATGAATCATTTATGTCATATACATTGAATGTGTCGTATCTCTGTTATGCTGCTCATTCTGTACACATGACATCTATTGCATTTTGTCCATCCTGGGAGAAGGATCCCTCCTCTGTCGTTCTCCCATAGGTTTCTTCCTTTTTTCTCCCTGTTAAAGGGGTTTTTTAGGGGAGTTTTTCCTGTGCCGATGTGAGGGAAGGACAGAGGATGTCGCATGTGCACAGATTGTAAAGCCCTCTGAGGCAAATTTGTAATTTGTGATTCTGGGCTATACAAAATAAACTGAATTGAATTGAATTGAATTATAACATTTTGAGTGACAATGCGTGACCGGCTGTTCCTGAACGTGACTTCGGACACATCTTCATTAGTCATCTTTCTGAGCACAGCCAAGGAGGAGCCGAGGTAAAGCTACTCTATTATCACCTGAAATTGACAGTGTCACGTATTGTTTGGTCTTCACGATTATTGAACTGTTCACATCTTAGATAATGTTTCATTTGTTCTGTTTCATTACATTAGGCAACATTTTGCAAAGCAAGCCCTGTAACATTAGGTAGCTCAAACTCAGGTAGCTAAAATAACGTGAGCTAGTTAACAGTATAGTCAGCAAAGTTAACATAATTAAAGTGAATTGCCAATTACAGTGTGAAGATGTAACGTTACTTTGCCATTAAAGAGCCAACTGTAGAACCGCAAACCAGAAGGAATGGGTTGATTTTCAAAAGGAAGTGGAGACCTGGAGTTGCCTAAGTGTGTCTTTAAGAAGATGAAGAAGTGAGGGAATAAAATCCTCTCTCAGTTTGCTCTCTCTTTCTCCATCTCTTTATTTTATATTTCTCCTTTCATGTAGTTCATGCAGTTCCCATTTACATGTTTAAAATGTGTGTAATTACTTATTTTTCTGAACATCTTTTCTTAACATGCAGTACCTCTTAAGTTCCGAATACGGCTGTTTAAATTATTGAGGACAAGTCATAAACTTCAGCAATATTGTATTGAATATGAATTCTTGTGTTTCCTACTTTCTTTTTTAGTTGTGGGTAATTAAATGCAAAAGTAGCTGATTTTATAACATTTGTAAATAAACGGTAACAGTATATACAGTAAAATTACCGTCAAACCCAGTTAATCTACTATCACCTACTGTAATCCAATATACAACAAAATACTGTTCAAAGAAATTACAGTAGGTTATGGTTATTTTACTGTTACCGTAAAATAAGAGTAAATTACTAGCATCTCTGCTGCCAGTATTTTACCATTATCACTGCATTTGTGTTATTAAGCTTAATGCATTAGGAAGTATTTTTTACAGCGGTCTATTTTCAAATTCAGTACGTTTAAATATAGTTATTTAACATTGAATCAAAGATTATCCATTTTCTGATGTAACAATTATATCTTATTATTTATATAATTATTATTTAATTATTTATATTATATTATATAATTACAATTATATCCACGGGCCTGGTTAATACTTTAAATATTGTTGAACATTTAAAAATTGGAGAATCATGGTGTGTTAAATCAGACAACATAATTTGTGAAAATGTATGTCAAAGGAACCACATTATCCCATTGAAATTAATGAGCTGTGTCACATGGTCGTCAGGCAAAGAAGTTGAACCTGGCCACATTACATACAGTGGGTACGGAAAGTATTCAGACCCCTTTAAATTTTTCACCCTTTGTTTCATTGCAGCCATTTGCTAAAATCGAAAAAGTTCATTTTCCCATCTTGACAGAAAAAACCAGAAATGTAGAATTTTTTGCAGATTTATTAAAAAAGAAAAACTGAAATATCACATGGTCATAAGTATTCAGACCCTTTGCTCAGTATTGAGTAGAAGCACCCTTTTGAGCTAGTACAGCCATGAGTCTTCTTGGGAATGATGCAACAAGTTTCTCACACCTGGATTTGGGGATCCTCTGCCATTCTTCCTTGCAGATCCTCTCCAGTTCTGTCAGGTTGGATGGTGAACAGCCATTTTCAGGTCTCTCCAGAGATGCTCAATTGGGTTTAGGTCAGGGCTCTGGCTGGGCCAGTCAAGAATGGTCACAGACTTGTTCCAAAGCCACTCCTTTGTTATTTTAGCTGTGTGCTTCGGGTCATTGTCTTGTTGGAAGGTAAACCTTCGGCCCAGTCTGAGGTCCTGAGCACTCTGGAGGAGGTTTTCTTCCAGGATATCTCTGTACTTGGCCGCATTCATCTTTCCTTCAATTGCAACCAGTCGTCCTGTCCCTGCAGCTGAAAAACACTCCCATAGCATGATGCTGCCACCACCATGTTTCACTGTTGGGATTGTATTGGGCAGGTGATGAGCAGTGCCTGGTTTTCTCCACACATACCGCTTAGAATTAACGCCAAAAAGTTCAATCTTGGTCTCATCAGACCAGAGAATCTTATTTCTCATAGTTTGGGAGTCCTCCATGTGTTTTTTGGCAAACTCTATGCGGGCTTTCATATGTCTTGCACTGAGGAGAGGCTTCCGTCGGGCCACTCTGCCATAAAGCCCCGACTGGTGGAGGGCTGCAGTGATAGTTGACTTTGTGGAACTTTCTCCCATCTCCCTACTGCATCTCTGGAGCTCAGCCACAGTGATCTTTGGGTTCTTCTTTACCTCTCTCACCAAGGCTCTTCTCCCACGATTGCTCAGTTTGGCTGGACGGCCAGGACTAGGAACAGTTCTGGTCATCCCATACTTCTTCCATTTAAGGATTATGGAGGCCACTGTGCTCAGAAATTCTTTTGTAACCTTGGCCAGATCTGTGCCTTGCCACAATTCTGTCTCTGAGCTCCTTGGGCAGTTCCTTCGACCTCATGATTCTCATTTGTTCTGACATGCACTGTGAGCTGTAAGGTCTTATATAGACAGGTGTGTGCCTTTCCTAATCAAGTCCAATCAGTTTAATTAAACACAGCTGGACTCCAATGAAGGAGTAGAACCATCTCAAGGAGGATCAGAAGAAATGGACAGCATGTGAGTTAAATATGAGTGTCACAGCAAAGGGTCTGAATACTTATGACCATGTGATATTTCAGTTTTTCTTTTTTAATAAATTTGCAAAAATTTCTACATTTCTGTTTTTTTCTGTCAAGATGGGTTGCTGAGTGTACATTAATGCGAAAAAAAATGAACTTTTTCGATTTTAGCAAATGGCTGCAATGAAACAAAGAGTGAAAAATTTAAAGGGGTCTGAATACTTTCCGTACCCACTGTAAACTGTAAACACACTGCACTGAATAATTAGATCTGTGTGAAGACCCAGTAACATAGCTATTCTAGTATTATGGTGTGCTTGAGTGCTTGTATCCTTTTTCAAAATTATTTTTTTTTATTTATAAGAAAATCACGATATGGAGGTTTTCCTGATTGTTTATAAGGGAGTGAATGGGGTTCATGAATTATAGAGGTTTCAGCAAAACTGACTTAAAAATATCTTCAGTCTTGGCACAAGCATGTCAAAACTGCCCTTATAGCTACTAAGGGATGGAAATTGTAAAAAAAAACAAAAAAAAAAAAAAACTTACTGGACATTAATTTCTGACAGAATAAAATATTTTATGACTTAATTAATTATTTTATGCAGAAACAACTTCGCCACTACTTCCCCGTCCCCTTCTTAATATTACCTCTGTACTGCGGGCGGAGGGCGCGGTTGTTGGGGCAGTCTCGGCCTGGCTTATTGAAGTTGATATTGGTTCGGATGCAGCGCTGCAACAGAGGCTGAATGGGCCTTGTGTTGTCACTCATACTCAGGAAGATCTTGTAGGGCTCGTTCTGGCTGAGGAGGCGCAGGGAGTGCATCTGTGGAGGAAAATTGGGTGGTGGAGAAAAATGGGAGGACACTGAATTTGTTGGAGTCCAGCTTGTGCAGTTTCAATCGCTGACACAATTCAGTTTAGCTGAATTTGATTAATCCCTACCACCCACTAAAATAACGTTTTTAATCTATTTGGTTCAAAAACAGCTGAAAGTCTAGAAAAAAATTATTATTGAATAATGTTATACAAGTCAGTCAATTACAGTCAGCTGACTCGGACAGTGGAAGTCTTGGATACTCTCAAGAGGCTCGGCTGAAGAAAGACTCTTGTGCCGGTCCAAAACTGGCCACACAGAGCCAATTGGGAAGTTGGAGGAAGCAAGAAGATGTGAACACTTTTCCATCATATGCACCAAGTGAGCAACTTTCAAAGGACTAAATGGGGCGCCATCAGCTGTTAAAAGGCACCTGTAAAATCGGTGGAGTTCCCCCTAACAAATCAAAACCTGTATATGTCACTATAGTTGGTGCGGAAGGAAGGCTAAGAGAGGAGAGAAGAAAGAAGGATGAAGAGATAGACAGTTAAAGGGAGGAAGCATAGAAGACCAAGAAAATTAGAGGGTGAAGCAAAAATAATGGAGAAAAGGCTGATGTAATAGAAATGTAAAAGAGGGGTGAAAGAAAAAGGTAAAATAAGTAAAATAGAGAAAGATATTAGACAGCGTTGAGATCAAAGGATCGGTGAGTGAGAGCAGGAGTAAATTAAATTAGAGTAAATTGCAGATTGTATGTGGTAGTTGATTACATTGATGTATACAGGTGAGTGCTGAGCTGGATTGTAATGTGTTGCACTTTGACAGTGACCTTCCTGATTCGAAGAGCCGGGGTTTGCATCTGATCTATCCAGCTGCTATTCAATAACATAAAAGGCTTTCTGGTCTGAACAGAGAAACAACATGATGTGCAGATGTCACTTCGACTGCATGCAGATGATGACATGTTTTACATCACCAACTAGATCTATTCCACCCATACTGTTTTAAAAGGATTCAGATGAAAAGAGCAAAACAGGTCCAATTTATTTGTGGGCTCTGTGTATATGCACTGCATTTCATTACTGAAACTTACTGTTACAACCAGCCTCTTTTATCTATAACACTTAGGAAAAAGTAGATGCTTTCAGTAATGAAGGTCGTAATTTGCAATTCAATGCAGTTTGTGCCCTGTGCCGGCAAGGAAATTAGAAATCAATTTCCTGCCTCAATCAACAGAATGCATTCTGTTGCATGTGACATCCTGTACTCAGGTACCTGCATCTGTGTCACGTAGACAGGCTTGTTGATGAGTATCCACGTGGAAGTCTCGTAGCAGGGAGGGATGGTGATAGAGCCCTCGTAGGTGATGTAGCGCGTGGTGTCAGGGTAAAGGTCGGCTATGTTCAGGCCCATTAATAAGAATGCATCGTCTAGAAAGAGAGGGTTAGAGAGAGAGAAGAGTGTTAAGATGATGCAGTGTGTTGTGTGAAAGTCCGTTACGTTCACACCCATTAGCTGAAAGGCACTATCAAAGGATAAAAGAGGAGAGATGATATACTGAGAGTGTTTATTTTTGGGAGAACATTGCATCAGTGTAAACATACATAATGTTTGGACCAATTTAAAGGGATCATTTTCCTACGTAAAATACAAATATGTTGGAGCGACGTGTGTTAATTAGGGACAGAAATCTGTTCAAACGATCACATTATGGGGACTCAACCCACATTCCTGGAAAAACTGTAGACTTTGGAATACCTTTTAATTTTAAGGTTTAGAACTGCTTCTTGGTCAAGGTTTTTGTATGACTCCAGATAATTAATATAAGTTAATGTAATGTCCTCCTAAGTGAAAAAAACTAAACAAGTTTGTGTGTTTGTGCATCTGTGTGTTTGAGGAGCTTTGCTATGTTTAGCCACATTAACAGGAAGGATTCTCTACTGGGCTGTACATCTTTCCAGCAGTGTTCAGAAGACTGATTATGGCAATGTAGCACTGATTTGTATGAAAATAAGAATGTATCCTCTCTGAAGAGAAACACAGAGAATGACCGGTTATAAGAGAAATAAAAAATAGCTGTCTGCCACTAGGGATGGCAATGTATGTTAGTCATTCGTTTGGTCCACCACTTTGGCCCCCACTGAAATCTCACCAACTATAATAGACTTATATCCAGAGCATTTATGGTTGCCATATGATGAACCCTAATGATTTTAGTGATCACCTGAATTTCCTCTAGCCCCACCATGAGGTTTAGATTTGAGGTTTTGAGGGAAATATCAGAATCAGAATCAGAAGCTGTTTATTGCCAAGTACGTTACACATACAAGGAATTTGGCTAGGTGATTAATTGGTGTGTACAGTAAATAACAAACAGTGCAATACTAAAGACATAATTTAAAAATAGAAATATGAAAATATACAATTAAATATGATAAAAAGTAATCAAATAGGAGTATGTAAAAGCAGGTATATTATATTATAATATGTCAAGATGTGCAGGGGGTAAACTGTTCTGGGTAATTAATTGTCCAAGTCAGTAGGGTTCTGGGCTTTATTGATCAACTCAACTGCAGATGGGAAGAAGCTATTTTTATGGCGTGAGGCCTTGGTCCTGATGGACCACAGCCTCCTGCAAACAATTGGCTTGTTTGCCTCGACATCTGGTTCCAATATTCATGATTAATTTAAATCAATTTGCAATCTCTTAACTTATATGTAGCTTTATCATCAGTTTTAATTTAAATTTTGACTTAATACCTGCAAAATCAATGGCATTCCAATCAGACTCTCCTGCACTGTGTTCATCCTATCATGCTGACGTTAGCATTTAGCTCAGAGCACTGCATTAGTACAGCTGCTTGCATAGCTGTAGACTCTCAGGGCTTCGTTGGTTGTGGTGCTGTTGATGCAAGGTCTGTCCAGAAACCTCCCCACCCATCTGATCCGACAAACCACCAGGTGCTAATCAGTTGATAGATCTGCTTCTCTCTTCGCCCGAGTGTCCTACACATTGGAGTGCAGATATGATGATAAGACCACAAAGTCCATCATTGATCTTAAGCCTACGGAGTTAGGGTACAAAGTACACTCATGAACACCCCTTTGCTCAGACATGGTGTTTGTTATCAGCCCAGAAGTCCAACAACAAAGCACCACATTGGTTTAGATCAGGCCCAATGACCCCCCTCCAGGTTTCTCCTTCGTCACCTATGTGAGTGCTGAATGGAAAATAATCACAAAATGCTATATGACAACATGCAGTCAACAATTAAGTAAATAAGCCCACTCCACAGTACATGCCTATGTGTCAGACTAAGTAACAGGGCTTTGATGATGTAAGGGACTGCGCTATATATATATTTGATCCGTACATGAATGTTTGTATTATGAATGATGTTAAAAACTACAATCCGATTGGTTTAGCACCTAGAGCTGTCCCACAATCTGCATGAACTGACTGACAATTAAAATTTTATATAGGTTGTGAAAATAAATGATAAAACCAGAGATGCCAACTAATTTTATTAGGCTATAAGGAATTATTTAATATCATACATGAACAATGTTTTACTCAAATGATGGCGATCGATCAAAATGCATTATGAACATTATGTATTGTTCTGCCTCATTTTAACGAGTGTGATTAAGGAACTGCAATCTGCATTTAATGTTGTTCAGAAGAATATCTTTGAATTGAGACTTACTGAATGTTGACAAAACCAAAAGATGTGCTTCTCCAGGTCAAAGAAGATAGATGATATATATCAGCTTGTTATTTTAAATAATAAGGCGATTGAACAAGTTTCAACTTATAAATACCAGGGTGCTTTCTGTCTCAGGGTAAAGTTAGGGTTCTTTTATAGACCCAAATGCTGTTTTTCTTTTGCTGCAAGAAATTACTTCGATTAATTCTAGCGACTTTTATTAGCAGTTGATTATGATGACATTGTATATATGCATGCCGTTCTAACTTCTTTTAAAATGATACAATCAATGTAATTTTATACATTACAATTCGTCTTTGATTTGGGTTCCTGGAAAATTGGATGAGATGGTTGGTTTAGATACTTTATTCCTCAAACCCGCACCGTTTTTGGTAAAATGCTTTAAAGTTTTTACACCGTCATCTTGGTGTGAGCTACAGCATCAATTTGAACTACTTTCATAAGCAAGCAAGATTTTAAAAACAGGACTATGGACTATTTGAACTTTAAAAACTGAACACTTAGAATTCATTGTTTGCAGCACTTTGTCTGTTTGTTTTTAAGTCTGTTACTTGTCTCTTTTATGAGATTTGCATAACATCTTTTTACCTGTTTGTGTTGTTTTTAAGTCTTTTATTTGTGCTTTCATGTGTGAAACTTGTATGTTTCTGTCTTGGCCAGGTCTCCCTGGAAAAGGGCATTTTAAATCTTAATGGTAATATATTGGGAAAAAAAAGGTAAAATAAATAACAAAAGATTAATAAAAACATTATTTCACTTTATATAGATAGGTGTGACAGCCAATGGGGAGCCTGTTTGACACCCACATAGTAACCTACACTGTGACTGGTCAGACCAAGAAAATACTTTTAGCCAAATACGTTATGTAATAGCAGATTAAAGATTTTACTCAAGATATACAAGATACAGTGGGTACGGAAAGTATTCAGACCCCTTTAAATTTTTCACTCTTTGTTTCATTGCAGCCATTTGCTAAAATCGAAAAAGTTCATTTTTTTTTTTCGCATTAATGTACACTCAGCAACCCATCTTGACAGAAAAAAACAGACATGTAGAAATTTTTGCAAATTTATTAAAAAAGAAAAACTGAAATATCACATGGTCATAAGTATTCAGACCCTTTGCTGTGACACTCATATTTAACTCACATGCTGTCCATTTCTTCTGATCCTCCTTGAGATGGTTCTACTCCTTCATTGGAGTCCAGCTGTGTTTAATTAAACTGATTGGACTTGATTAGGAAAGGCACACACCTGTCTATATAAGACCT
The DNA here is from genome assembly GCF_027596085.1 of Anoplopoma fimbria. Taxonomy (NCBI): domain Eukaryota; kingdom Metazoa; phylum Chordata; class Actinopteri; order Perciformes; family Anoplopomatidae; genus Anoplopoma; species Anoplopoma fimbria. The sequence continues at coordinate 17,099,825 of NC_072459.1, read as the reverse complement.
TACAGCTCACAGTGCATGTCAGAACAAATGAGAATCATGAGGTCGAAGGAACTGCCCAAGGAGCTCAGAGACAGAATTGTGGCAAGGCACAGATCTGGCCAAGGTTACAAAAGAATTTCTGAGCACAGTGGCCTCCATAATCCTTAAATGGAAGAAGTATGGGATGACCAGAACTGTTCCTAGTCCTGGCCGTCCAGCCAAACTGAGCAATCGTGGGAGAAGAGCCTTGGTGAGAGAGGTAAAGAAGAACCCAAAGATCACTGTGGCTGAGCTCCAGAGATGCAGTAGGGAGATGGGAGAAAGTTCCACAAAGTCAACTATCACTGCAGCCCTCCACCAGTCGGGGCTTTATGGCAGAGTGGCCCGATGGAAGCCTCTCCTCAGTGCAAGACATATGAAAGCCCGCATAGAGTTTGCCAAAAAACACATGGAGGACTCCCAAACTATGAGAAATAAGATTCTCTGGTCTGATGAGACCAAGATTGAACTTTTGGCGTTAATTCTAAGCGGTATGTGTGGAGAAAACCAGGCACTGCTCATCACCTGCCCAATACAATCCCAACAGTGAAACATGGTGGTGGCAGCATCATGCTATGGGAGTGTTTTTCAGCTGCAGGGACAGGACGACTGGTTGCAATTGAAGGAAAGATGAATGCGGCCAAGTACAGAGATATCCTGGAAGAAAACCTCCTCCAGAGTGCTCAGGACCTCAGACTGGGCCGAAGGTTCACCTTCCATCAAGACAATGACCCGAAGCACACAGCTAAAATAACAAAGGAGTGGCTTCGGAACAAGTCTGTGACCATTCTTGACTGGCCCAGCCAGAGCCCTGACCTAAACCCAATTGAGCATCTCTGGAGAGACCTGAAAATGGCTGTCCACCAATGTTCACCATCCAACCTGACAGAACTGGAGAGGATCTGCAAGGAAGAATGGCAGAGGATCCCCAAATCCAGGTGTGAGAAACTTGTTGCATCATTCCCAAGAAGACTCATGGCTGTACTAGCTCAAAAGGGTGCTTCTACTCAATACTGCGCAAAGGGTCTGAATACTTATGACCATGTGATATTTCAGTTTTTCTTTTTTAATAAATTTGCAAAAAATTCTACATTTCTGGTTTTTTCTGTCAAGATGGGTTGCTGAGTGTACATTAATGCAAAAAATTTAAAGGGGTCTGAATACTTTCCGTACCCACTGTATATACAGCACTGTAGATTTCCAAAGAATGGGCTTGTCGATGGACAGAACAAAGGAGGACCATGTGTGTGAGAGGTAGCGAGAGAGAGATTGTTTGTCTTACGTTTGTAGTTGATTCTGGTGATGGTGTCTCTATTGAGCATGCGGTTGAGGAAGGAGTTGGAGTTATCAGAGAGCTGAGAGATAACAAAGAGAGAGGGACATGAATAAAAACACTCACACATAGACACACACACACACACATACATACACACACTGCTGTAAAACACATGTAGGAATTGGCCTAAGGTCTGAAACAGTGAACTGTTTGGTTTCCTGTACTGTAATCTTTGTATGTATAACTAGTGGAGGACCCGTTCAAACATGCCTGTTCAGAATGCTTGGCCTGTGGTGTTCTTTTTGTTGTTGTTTTGTGTCGCTTTGTGGTCGTTACACGTCATTTTGACTCATTTTTGAGTCTCATTTTAGTAAATCTGTCTCTTTGTAGTCATTTATTGTCTCTTTGTGGATGTTTTTCCTTTTAGTCATGAGTCTCTTTGTGTCTCTTAGCATTTGCTTTGTAATGCTGATTTTGTCCCTTTGTAGTCCGTTTATGTTTTTTCTGGTCATTTATAGTCTCTTCCTAGTTGGCACCTGTCTCTTTGAGTGACATTTTGTAGGTGAAGGCCAGGGTGCCGCTTGACACTTTGGGCCCCTTGGCCTGTGCCTGGTAGACCTGTTCTGTAATTCATGGTTACTTGCGGTAAAAAACATTGCTGAAATACATGTAGTAGTGGTTATTTCCAAATAGGCATTTTAGTCACTTACTTTGACATAACCACCGCAGTTGTAATATAGATTATGGGTTTAAGGAAAGAGGTATTTTGTCTGCGTTAAAGTTTTAAGTTAGTATGGTCTGTGTTGCTTCTCCAGTAGGCTAGCCACTCATGCATGTTGAGTCCAGAGAAGTAAAGAAAAGTTTGGTTGTAAAGTTATCCGGCATTCAAGTGTTAGCAGGCTATTGCCAGGGTCAAGCAGCAAAAGTGAACTGCAATCAATGAGCTGCTGTCTGCGGGCCTTTGGACGATGATGGACTGCAGAGCCCTGAACAGAGCGCTGTCTGCTTGTTAATTCCAAGTTTATTAATTTAAAACAAGTTGCGTGTCCAAATTGCACCAAATTGGACAAAGCACTCAATGGGATCCCAAGCATGATCTACTGCTACCATATGAGTTAATCAAATCAACGATAAGCTCTTTGATAAAGTGCTTTGTTTTTCAATTGGTCCATCATTTTTCACTGTACCCCCAGAAGGACATGCTGACCTTCATGAAGATGGAGACCACAGCAATGCCATGGGGGCTCTTAGCTGCCTCAGTGTAGTTGGCATATAGATCCTGATTATAATGGATCAGCTGGACCTGAAAGAGAGACACAATGACACAGAGCACTACACGCAAAACTGGAGTTACACAAGCAGGATTGCGGTTAGTTAATACTTTTGAGTCTGAATTATTGATCTGATGAATGTATTCATGTAAATTGTAAAGACAATGTGAAACCGTCTATCATTAGAGCCCAATGTTCAAGATTTCCTGCACTATCCATTGAAATTGATTATCCAAATACTGGGCTGACCGAGACCCGACCGGGGAACCCGAGTAAGGCTGAGTCCAAATTTTACTCAAATTGAGTCAGGTTGTCAGGGTCCAAGTCTCCCCTTTCCCTATTACTTCCCTATCTAACTCACTGGAAATCCCTGTTTGCCTCAGCCCCTCTACTACCGTATTCGGCTTCACCCCAGCAACACTTGCCCCATCAAGTTATCATGGACAATTACTTGTGTCTGTGTCTGTACCATAGGTCCAAGTTAAACTAAAGCCGTTACAACACAGGTAGGATTTGCCTCCAAAGATCTCGGGTCTGTGTGTCGATATGTCAAGTGTACGATTCATAAACTTAGCCTCATTATATACTAGCTAGCTATTCCCCATTATTTTTGGTGGAGTTTTTCTTTATACGCTGCAAAGGTCGAAGGATAGAGGATGGCGTTTGCTGTTCAGATTGTGAAGCCCCCTGAAGCAAATTTGTGATTTCTGACATTGGACTTTACAAACAAAACTGACTTGACTTTGGCTGTAGTTGTGGTTCTTTTGCTATGCACAACAACCTTTGAGATTACTTTTGCCTCCATGTAGAACCAAAAATCCAATCTACATAAAAAAAGGGAGAACCATGTCAAAACTTCCTTTTAACGTAACTGTGTGTGTCTTTCGACAAGTGGATTTACAAAAAGTACAGAAGGGGCTCAGGGTTCCAAAAGACAAGAAGGAGACAAGAAAACACTTGATTATCCAATTTTGACAAACATGTTTGAATTCTTTTCATGGTGGATAACAAGCTTTGAGATTGGGATTGCTCACCTAAGAGTTTCCCTCTTAATGATATAGAATTGTTTCAGAACTTTATCTGTGTGGGTGTTATTTGCATTTTTCTGTTTTATGTATGTATTTGCACTTGCACACCTGTTTATATTAGATAACAATGATGCATGTAGTCGTTCAGCTTGCCAATGTCTTTGTCTGTATATGCAATTATCCTATCAGTCAGTTAGTATTAACTTCTCTTTTGCCTATTTAGATGCGTTTGTGTGTACAAGAGATTCCTATAAATATTTGAATCCAGTGTGTCTCATCTGTCTTATTTCTTACCTCTCCAGGAAAGCCCTGTCCATTGAGGAGGTGCTCTGAACCCTGGGAATCCTCACTCCCAAAATGGAGGCGGATCTCCTCCAGCCTGTAGCTGTAACCCAGTGGGCCCCCTGAGATGTTCACCAGGTGGGCTTTGTCCGGTCGCAGGGACACGTGCTTCCCCGTGTTGTACATGGTACATCCCATCTACAGAGAAAAAGACAGGGAGATAATATTTTTACTTTTGAGGCAATTTCATCATTGCGAGTATAATGCTTGCAGTCCTGGCACTGTTCTTTTAGCCTACCATCTGCGAACATAATGTAAATGAGAAAAGTTGTGTTGGTGACCTGTGACCAACGTGTCCTGACACATAGTGCATAAATGCCTTGTTCTTAATCTTTCACACCTAACCAGGAAAAAAATACAGCCAATTGTATTTGCTATATATTATGCAGCACGCCAGGTCCGTATTCTGAATTGCAATGTTATTCTCAGAGTGTTCATCAAGTTTAGTCCATAAAACAGCTAAACTAATTATTATTGGTGGTTTTAATATTCATGTGGACATTGATGAAACTACAACAACCTATGGTAAATTCATAATATGACTTTAGCTAGCTTGGATGTTTGTATTATCTAACCATTCTCTAGTTATTTTGTCAAATGCACCACCCAAAATGAAATGCACTTTTCGTGACACAAACACTCCTGTCCCAGCAATTGTTTCTTTACATCGCCCTTTCCCTTGAACGCAGAATGGCAATTCATAGCATAGCATCGGCCATCGCTGACCAGGGTGCAACAACTATCCGACTTTGGACTGCCGTGCAATCTTTTAAGATTTTCTTCATTCTCAGGCTGGTTTTGTGGATTTCGGGCTAGTCAGGGCTTGGCAAGTATTTTAGAATATCAGTAATTAGCGTTAGCTAAGAATCTACACTTCTCAATCTATTGAAAATATACTGAATGCATAAACATGCATATTTAACTTTTAATGATTGTAACAGTGAATAAGACCCAACCAGCTTTACAGGAACAGTCATGCAACTTGATTTTATTGTCTTTTTATGTGAGGGTTTACTTTTACAGTTATCTGTAAGCTTTAGCATCTATCTTTTTAAACAGTTTTAATGGCTGAATCAGTTTGGCATCTTGGATATATCAAACGCAGATTAGACCTTACTGTCTTGACGTACTGCGGTAAGCGTGTTGCCTCACTTCCGGTTCTCAGCGTAGTTGATAGCGTACTTTTCGCAGCTCCAGCGAAAACTAGTGAATTGTGTGACATTCTTTATTATAGCGGCTAATTACCTGTTTTACACTTAAAACACTTGAACACTCATATCACATCTTAATTCAGCGACTTTTCGCTTAAACCAACAGTTTACACGTTGTTCAGTTCTGCTAACGCTAGCTAGCCTCATTTAGCTTAGCAGCTAGCGATGGCGCTCCTCCTCTCCTTCTCTCTCTCCTGCTCTCTCTCCTCCTCCCTCCTGCTCAGTGTGTCTCATGTTTAGCCATGCCTCTGCCTCCTTTACTGATAAGGGTACATGTAACAAATGTAGTTTGTTTGTTAGGTTGGAGGCGAGGCTCAGTGAGTTAGAGGCCCGGTTCCGCACCATTGAAGCTCAGTCGTTAGCTACTGCAGTTAGCCAGCCCACCCCCGTAGTCGGTGCGGGCCAACCAGACTTAGCTCCTGCTAGCCGTCCCCGGCAACCCCGAGCAGCCGGGAGGCTGGGTGACTGTCCGAAGGAAGCATAGTTCTATGTCGAAGCACACGGGGCACCACCAACCGCTTCACGTTTCTAACCGGTTTTCCCCGCTCAGCGACACACCCGCTGAGAAACCAACTCTGGTGATCGGCAGCTCCATTTTGAGAAACGTGAAGTTAGCGAAGACAGGGGCCATAGTTAACTGCATCCCCGGGGCCAGAGCGGGCGACATAGAATCCCATTTGAAACTGCTGGCTAAGGCTAAACGTAAATACCGTACGATTGTTATTCACGTCGGCGGTAATGACACCCGATTACGTCGCTCGGAGGTCACTAAATTGAACGTGGAATCGGTGTGTTCGTACGCAAAGACGATGTCGGACTCCGTAGTATTCTCTGGCCCTCTCCCTAATCTGGTCAATGATGAGATGTATAGCCGCATGTCATCATTCCGCCGCTGGCTGTCGAGGTGGTGTCCTGCAAACAATGTGGGCTTCGTAGACAATTGGCATACTTTCTGGGGAAAACCTGGTCTGATTAGGAGAGACGGCATCCATCCTACTTTGGATGGAGCGGGATCATCATCTCTAGAAATCTGACCCAGTTCATTAGTGGACCTAATCCATGACCCAGAGTTCAGACCAGGAAGCAGAAGCAGAGTCGCAGTCTTTCACACCTCTCTGCGCTTCCTTTGGAGCAGTTACCCACCCAGTTACCCACCCAAAACCCTATAGAGACTGTGTCTGCCCCACGGCCACTTCAATTATTTAAAGTCAACAGAAGAGGAGTTATACAAAATAACTTAATAAAAGTTAAGGCAACTGATGCAACAGTGCATCAAAACAGGACAGTTAAATGTGGACTCTTAAATATTAGATCTCTGTCATCTAAGGGTGTACTTGTAAATGATTTAATATCAGATAATCATATTGATTTATTTTGTCTTACTGAAACCTGGCTGTGTCATGAAGAGTACGTTAGCCTTAATGAATCAACTCCTCCAAGTTATATTAATACTCATATTCCTCGAGGCACAGGCCGAGGAGGTGGAGTAGCAGCTATCTTTGACTCAAGCCTATTAATAAACCCTAAACCTAAATTAAATTACAACTCATTTGAAAGCCTTGTTCTTAGTCTTTCAAACCCGAGCGGGAAAGCATTAAAGTCAATTTTATTTGTTATAGTGTATCGTGCACCAGGTGCGTATTCTGAATTCCTATCTGAATTCTCAGAGTTTTTATCTAGTTTAGTCCTTAAGACAGATAAAGTTATTATTGTAGGGGATTTTAATATTCATGTGGATGTGTATAATGATAGCCTTAGTACTGCGTTTGGTTCATTACTAGATTCTATTGGCTTCTGTCAGTGTGTACATAAACCGACTCACTCTTTTAACCATACCCTCGACCTTGTTCTGGTTTATGGTATTGAAGTAGAAAATGTAATTGTCTCTCAACAGAACTCTCTTTTATCGGACCATTTTCTAATAACCTTTGAATTTGTTCTACCAGAGTGTACGCCATTAGGCAAGAGTTTCTACACTAGATGTCTATCTGATAATGCTGTAGCTAAATTTAAAGAAGCGATTTCTTCAGGGTTTTATTCAGTACCATTGCTCAATATAACAGAGGACTCCTACGCTAGCTTTAGTCCGTCTCAGATTGACCATCTTGTTGATAGTGCTGCATGCTCACTGCGAATGACACTAGACTCTATAGCTCCTCTAAAAAAGAAGCTAATAAAAGAAAGGAGGTTTGCTCCATGGTATAATCCTCAAACCCGCGATTTAAAGCAAATATCGCGAAAACTTGAAAGGATATGGCGTTCCACCAATGTGGATGAAGCGCGGTTAGTCTGGCGAGACAGTCTTAAAATATATAAGAAGGCACTCCGTAATGCTAGAGCAGCCTATTATTCAGCATTAATAGAGAAAAATAAGAACAACCCTAGGGTTCTCTTCAGCACTGTAGCCAGGCTGACAGAGAGTCACAGCTCTGTTGAGCCGTGTATTCCTATAAACCTCAGTAGTAGTGACTTCATGAACTTCTTTAATGATAAGATTCTAAACTATTAGAGAAAAAATTTATAATCTACTGCCCTCAACCAGTACCGATCGATCCACAGCTGTAGAACCTGAAATATATTTAGATGGCTTTTCTCCCATCGACCTTCAACAATTGACTTTAACTATTTCTAAGTCTAAACCTTCCACCTGTCTCTTAGACCCGATTCCGACTAGGCTGCTTAAGGAAGTTTTACCTTTAATTAGCAACTCCTTATTAGAAATTATCAATCTGTCTTTACTGACGGGCCATGTACCACAGGCCTTCAAACTAGCTGTAATTAAACCTCTTCTTAAGAAACCTACTCTAGATCCAGAGGTGTTGGCTAACTATAGACCTATATCTAACCTTCCGTTCCTCTCTAAGATCCTTGAGAAAGCAGTAGCAAATCAGCTCTGTGACTTTATGCATAACAATAGTTTATTTGAGGATTTTCAGTCAGGATTTAGAGTGAATCATAGCACAGAGACGGCACTGGTGAAAATTACCAATGACCTTCTAATAGCTTCAGACAAAGGACTTGTCTCTGTACTTGTATTGCTAGACCTTAGTGCTGCATTTGATACCATTGATCACCAAATCCTATTACAGAGATTGGAGCATCTAATAGGCATTAAAGGAACCGCACTTAGCTGGTTTAAGTCGTATTTATCAGACCGATCTCAGTTTGTATATGTAAACAATGAAAGCTCGATGAAAACCAGGGTTAGTCACGGAGTTCCACAGGGGTCTGTTCTTGGACCTATTTTATTTACTTTATATATGCTTCCCTTGGGGAATATTATCAGAAAACACTCAGTAAACTTTCATTGTTATGCAGATGATACCCAGTTGTATCTATCAATTAAGCCAGACGAAACTAACCAGTTCTCTAGACTTCAAGCATGTCTTACGGACATAAAAACCTGGATGACCTGTAACTTTTTAATGTTAAACTCTGAAAAAACAGAAGTTATCCTACTAGGTCCAGATCACCTTCGAATTCAATTATCTAACGATATAGTTTCTCTAGATGGCATTGCTCTAGCATCCAGCACTACCGTTAAGAACCTTGGAGTTATCTTTGACCAGGATCTGTCTTTTAACTCTTATATAAAACAGATCTCAAGGACAGCCTTTTTTCATTTACGTAACATTGCGAAAATCAGGCAAATCCTGTCTCAAAGTGATGCAGAAAAACTAGTTCATGCATTTGTTACCTCTAGACTAGATTACTGTAACTCCTTATTATCAGGCTGCTCTAATAGGTCTCTTAGATCTTTACAGTTGATCCAGAATGCTGCAGCACGTGTTCTAACAAAAACTAAGAAAAGAGATCATATTACTCCAGTATTAGCTTCTCTGCACTGGCTCCCTGTTAAATCAAGAATAGAATTTAAAATTCTTTTACTTACCTACAAAGCTCTAACTGGTCAGGCACCGTCTTATCTTAAGGAACTTATAGTTCCATATTACCCAACTAGAGAGCTGCGCTCAATCAATGCAGGGTTACTTGAGTATATAAAAGTAGGATGGGAGCCAGAGCCTTCAGTTATCAGGCTCCTCTTCTGTGGAACCAGGTTCCAGTTTCAGTCCGGGGGCAGACACACTCACCACTTTCAAGAGCAGGCTTAAGACCTTCCTTTTTGATAGCGCTTATAGTTAGGGCTGGTTCAGGTTCGCCTTGGTCCAGCCCCTAGATATGCTGCTATATGCCTAGACAGCCGGGGACTACCTAGGATACGCTGAGCTCCTCTCTCCTCTTCTCTCCCTCCTTCTTTATGTATTAATCTCCTATTTATGCACATTACTGATTTTGCTTCTTCCCCGGAGTTCTTGTGCTTTCTCGCCTCGCAGGTTCCCAGGAATCGGGGTTATATTTGGACTGTCATCGTGCCACCGACTGAGGCCCTGCTGACACCCACTACTACTACCACTATCATTATTAGTCACATTACTATTATTATTGCCTGTACTATTACGCTTATTGACTTGCTTCTACCCTGGAGTCTTTGCTTTCTCGCTTCGCAGGCTTCTATAAATCGTGGCTGTACCTGGACCGTGGATGTGCATCCTGCTACGGCCCTGCTGACACCGACTGCTACCACCATTATTATTATTACTAGTCACATTACTATTACTATTACCTGTACCATTAAGCATTTTAGCTTTACTTCCACCCTGAAGCCCTTTTGCTTTCTCGCTCTGCAGGTTTCCATGAATCGTTGTGGTACCTGGACCGTAGTCGTGCCTCCTGCTGTGAGCCGACTGACACCCACTGCTACTTCGATTATTATTATTAGTCACATTACTATCCCTATTTTCATGGCTATAATTCTACTGTAATAATTGCTGCTGTTATTATATGTAGTCTTATTATTAGGTTTCTTCCTTTTTTCTCCCTGTTAAAGGGGTTTTTTAGGGGAGTTTTTCCTGTGCCGATGTGAGGGAAGGACAGAGGATGTCGCATGTGCACAGATTGTAAAGCCCTCTGAGGCAAATTTGTAATTTGTGATTCTGGGCTATACAAAATAAACTGAATTGAATTGAATTGAATTGTTGTAAAATCAATGTAAATCATAGCCTCTCATGGCTTATGGCTTTATTTTATACCCAATGAGCTTTAGTCTAGTGCAGTGTTCTTGGTTGGTAAAAAACGAAAATGTTCCCATATACTCCCATGGGTTCTCTCAGTGTCATCTATGTCATCTTTCCGAAATTATTGTCTATGGAGCAATTTTAGAGTTTTTACCCTGTGACACCACAAGTTTGAGTTTTAGCACTCTAGTTTTTGGATTTGGTAGAGAGTTGTTTGTTAAGAGACCGAGATAGAGACCGAGATACCCTCACTTTTAGTCCCTACTGGGCTAGCTTCTGAAAGCTGGGAACTGTAAACAATATGGAAAAAGATGGACAGAATTGTGCACAAATTCGACAAACTTGATAATGATTGACAAAGAGAAATTGGTTGATGGTAGAAATTGGCTGTGAGGAGAGTTTGAGAGACAGAGAAACACTTTGGTTGGATAGAGAAATGGTTTAGGAAGAGGTTCAGGTCCTCACAGAAACAGCAAGGGAAATTAAATGCTAATATTTAAAAGAGGAAAATTGATCGGTCCCACCTCGGCCTGGACTGTAATAGGCCACTGCATTAATGCATGTAACCCAAGTCCTCTGCTCCGTTGGTATCTATTAGAGACAAGCTCTCTTGCCATCCCTATTGACACTGTGGGCTTAATTATCACACTGGAAGACAGTGAGTAGAAGTCTCTGCTTTGCTTGCTCTTTTGCACCATTATGCTGTTGTAGGACGGTGATTTCAAACCACTTTTCCCCTCAGGAATCCCAGCCATGCACTCATGATAAAGAGACACAATGCTGCGTGCCTGAGCATCTCTCTCCAGGCTAATCCACATTTCAAAAAGATGTTAACTGCTTCTTTTTCGGCAGAGTGACACATTTTTAAAAAATGAATTTACTTAAACTCCCTGTTAACCAATAATTTATATATCCTATCTACAGTTATAGAAATGTTTGCATTTTGGAAGTCAAACAGGTCTTTAACTTTCTAAATCTTATTTGCTGACTTTCTCAATCAATATGTCAACTTCTGAATCCAATAAAGCTGTTTTTAAACTAATACGCAGCTCCACGTGTTGGTTTTGGAAATTGTCCTACGGATTTTGGAAGTCATTTTTTCACCCCTAATATTGGAAGTGTTTGTGGTCAAACTGTTGTTTAAGTACAAAAGCACAGTGGTAAATCGACACTAGAATTGTAAACACGACATTTGTTCTGCTAATGAGGCATTGCTGGATTTATTGTACTGCATGTCATGAGTCTCTTTACTAACTGTGGTGCCTAGGACATCTAAACATTGATTTTGTGCACTTCTCATGAAAATAGTGTGGGAAGCATCAATCTGACTGATTACTTTTAGAAGAAGAGCAATTGGCCCATGTTACAAAGTTCAGCCATTGTTAGGCTATTAACATCTGCTTATTAGCTTTGAAGGTTATCACTGTTCTAGTACTTCTTCATATCCAAAACAAATTAATCTCTTTCATCCAAAACACTCATTAGACAGTTAGTACTTCCATCTTTTTAATTATGTTCATGTATTTGTTTATATAATTACTGGATGACTGTAGTGCAACCATAACAAGCTCAGTTCTTTGTAATTTGCAGAAATTTCATAATCAAATGCTGGCCTTACTTTTAAATCTGCTCTTTTCATACAACTAATACTGCTGTGAATGCACTGCATGCTGGTTGTCCATGGCCTTGAACATCTTCAAACAGCTTGTTTTCATTCTAGTCAAATGTAAAATGGTTTAGAGGTCAATACACTCCTGTTCTTTGGGTCAGTAGTGTCATTGGTATTTCAGTCTTTTATTTATTTGTAATGGTATAGCAGATGTTCGAGTCTAAGAAAATGTTTGAGATCATAGATTTAGTTGCTAAAAGCAACTATCCTGCACTGATAACTAATAACTATGTCCAAATTAATCGATGTTTTAACATGCAGGATCATTTGTGTTCCAACTGCACGAACATCCACCGGCTAATTTTACCATAACTAGGGTCCACACATAATCAGTGTATCCGTTGATCCCACCTTAAATGACATTTTCTGGTTATTTTCAGCAGTCATAATTTGGCAGGCAATGTTGAATTACCTATTTTTGGTTTGCCTTGGATAAAGATTGCCAGTAAAAAGGGCAGGTAGAAGAATGCAAATGCCCTAATTTAAGTTAATTTTACACTGAATCAGAATTATAAACCTACTTACGTTTCATCTTTTATCTTCCATGTTTTTTGTTTTTAATACTAAACACTTTTAGTCAGCGGATAAATGCAAGTCTAGAAAACGCTTTTGGGCAACTAATTTCTATCCAAAAAATGCTTATTCTTTTATGGTTTCGCATATTTGTGCACAAACACAAATGTGTAAAAATGTGATGGAGGTAAAGAGCTGGGTGGTAGCTAAAACAAAATCTAAATGAGAACTAGTCTTATAATTTCAACCAACATGGTCAATAAGGATAATTAATATACACTGTATTGGTGTTAGGGGTTTGAGCTGAGCTGGACTGGTTATTGGGTACAGTAGTATTCAAAAGTTTTTCAATGTAAAATGTCCTGCTATTCTTATTCCACATCAATTGAACTCTGGCACAGACTACCAGCTTGATAACACTTTGAAATAAGGGTTGGAATCAAATGATTGTTTTAATTCAATTCAATTCAATTCGGTTTATTTTTAGATACCAGTAATTGATTTTAGTATAAAATCGAAAATTTTGACTTGTTTTCTACTGGACATTCTTATGCTGATATGTGCCTCAATGGTTGAAAGGTTGATATATGGAACCACAATAACTAGAGAATGGTTAGATAATACAAACATCTGTCGCGGAAGGCGACTAAAGGGGGGAACAGTATATTAACTAAAAAGACTGCTTTTCCCCCCCCAGATCCCGAACAATAGACTCTGGCTAGAGCCGATATTCCCTGCCCCTAGGGGCGCTGTGGGTTGGGGTGTACGTTGTGTTTTCAGTGTTTCCTGTACACAGAAGAAGAGACCAGGAAATAAAAGGGGCGAAAACATGGAGTTCGGGGCGCTCCTCAGCCCGAGGACACAAGGATTTATGCCTGGACGCCGACAACCCGGACCGCTCATCACTACCCGGACCGCTCATCACTACCCGGACCGCTCATCACTACCCGCTACCTCCGGAGGACTACGCGACCAGACTTCGCAAGCCAGGAAGGACCTTTCGGACGTACCGTCGTTTCCCTACAACGCCTGCGAGTCCCGTCAGAAAGGGACGTACTCTAGCGTAAGCGTGGGTGAGTCGGATTCCGTAATGTCTGATCACCCTGACGCATCATTTTGTCTGTTCTGTCTAGAGGATCTGGTGCAGGTCTTCTGGTCCGCTCCGGCCTCCGTGACCAGCGAGGGACAGCGCCGGCGGACGGATCTCCACTCTACATCCTAGAGCACTGTTATAGAGCATATTTTGTTTTGCTTTGTTTTTCCAACTCGCCGTTTGAGGGACTGGTCTGGCGCGAGTTGGGACGAACGATTTTATACTCTTTTACTGTTTGTTGTCTGTTATAGGGATATTTTATCAACAAGTCTGTCCTCCTTGTATGGGACCCCTATAAACCAGGGGGAGGCTACGGCAGGCCCTGTTGGATACCAGGCTGAATTGTTCAGCGAGCCCTTCCTTCTGTGTTCTTGAGGTTGGTCCCCCTCACGTGTGTTCAACGTGTGCTGTGTGTAGCGTGCTGTGTGTAGCGTGCAGTGTGCAGTGTATAGCGTGCAGTGTGTAGCGTGCAGTGTGTAGCGTGCGTTCAGCGTGTAGCGTTCAGCGTGTGCAGTGTGCAGAGTTCAACGTTTGCTGTGTCTATAGGCTTGCAGTGGGGGTAGGGTGTGCAACGTGTGCGGTGTAGTGTGTCGAGGTTGGCTCACGAAAGTATGGTTACGGTTATCCAGAGTACCAGCCTACCCCCTTGGTTTTCTCCCTCCCATATTAAGTGATAGGTAGATTTGACTTACTTGTGCTCTTTGTTTTATGAAATTGTATTAATAAAGCATTTCTGTTAATAATTGATCCATCGACTGCTGTTGTGGTATTTGGGGGAATCCTTAGTTAGGGGTTTGCGCGACACCTCTTTTGGCGTTGTTGACAGGATCCCCCAATTCATCACAACAACATGTCTGTAGACGGTCATGCTGAGTCCGAAGAGCATCCAGGGGGTAGCCAAGAACAGGCATCTGTTAGACCACTAATGAACACAGTGATGATGCCATGGTTTATGAGCTCTTCTTGGGTCCCTAAGTTCACAGGCGAGGACGACGGGCCTCCATTTAGCAAATGGCAACCTAGAGTAAGGTCCTACCTCAGAGCACAGGGATTAGACGCTAGTCAGACAGTAGACTTTGTGCTAGATGCGCTAGAAGGGAAAGCTCACCGACAAGTCATGTTGCTTCCCCCCCGAACGGAGACAGTCAGAGGGAACTATTCTGGCGGAGTTGACCAAATTATATGGAGACACTGGGACATCATCCAGCATCCGTGCAGACTTTTTTGCCTGTAGACAAGAACAGGGGGGAGGGAGTGGAAACTTTCACGTTGCGTCTTTGTGAGTGTTTCTCCAGATGGCAGAGGAGCTCCCCCGACACCACAGGCCCTCGAGACGAGGTCCTGAAGGACCACTTCGTTAAGGGCCTAAGGGAGGGCCCACTGAAGATCGAGCTGGAGCGATATGGCAGACGTAACCCTACGGTGACCTTTGGAGCTCTCTGCGTCGAGGCCGAGGCAGTGGAGAAGGAGACAACCAGGAGGGAAACGCTGGCTTGTAGGGCCTATGTGGCCCCCACCACCACAGCCCACACCAGGGACCCATCCCTCCATCGGAGTGGGACCGGCTGAAGGAAGCTCTCCACGCCGAGCTGAAACAGGAGATACAAAGCCAGGTGTCCCTCCTGGGCAAGACCATTGTAGAGGACATACGCAGTCAGTTACAGCAGGAACCAGCCCTGGCCCCTCGAAGTAACTACCAGCCTACCCGGGGAGGACAACCGACGGGACGAGAGACCCAATCATTCCAGTGGGATGACCAAGGGCGCCCCCTATGTGCTGAGTGTGGAGTCGCTGGCCACGTTCAACGTTACTGCCCACGACGACGTTCCAACCGGTCGGGTTTTCCTGCTCCTCGGCCACTGTAGGGCAGGTGACCGAAGAGGGTAGCCCCAGCGAGACCCTAGACAAGCCCTCCTTGGTGGGCCAATGCCCCGAAGTAGAGCTGATGATCCATGGGGTTAAAATTCCCTGCGTTTTGGACACGGGTTCCCAAGTGACTCTGTTTAGTTACTCCTTATTTCAGCGCTGCGTGGCTCCAGAACTGCTACAAGACCCGGAAAGGATCCCCTGGCTAACCCTCAAAGCCGCCAACGGACTGCGGATCCCCTACGTAGGATATGCAGTGTTAGACTTTGCCGTTGGAGGGATCGAGGTCAAGAACAAAGGGATAGTGATTGTAGAGGACAGCTGTATGGGCACAGAGTATGGCCTTCTAGGGATGAACGTGATCAAAGACTGTTGGGAGAAGCTTTTCCTAAATGGCCATCCTGGGGAAATGGCGTTCAAGTCCACCGTACCCCAAGCCTCGGTCAAGGCGTGGGACAAGGCATTTGCCATATGCAAGAGGATCCAGGCCCCAGACGAGCCCCTTCAAGTAAGGGCAAGGCTGACTCAGCAGAGCCCCATCTCCATCCCCCCACGCACGGAGATGATCGTCTGGACTGAGGTTTTCCCAGTAGCAGGCTCCCCTGATCATCTCGTTCTGGTGGAAAACCTCCCAGACGATACCGGAGCAGAGGAGCGCGGTTGGCGAGTGGCCCGGACCTTGAGGTGGGCACGAGGAGGTAAAGTCCCAGTACGTATCTGTAACCCCCAGCTGTTCCCTGTGTTTCTCCCCACCGACAGGCATTGGCAACCGTTACTTCAGTTGACCCCGGGGACGTCCAGGGGCGGAACCATTTGGTACTACGAGACTCGACCCCAGGAGTGGTGGAGGTGGACGTGCGGCCCGTGTGCCAGGGCCCAGCAAGAGAGACACCACTGCAGGGAGAGGAGAGCACTGAACTTCTTCCAGGGCAGTCGGAACAGTTCTCAGCCTTGCTACGAAAGTGGCCAGGGGTGTTTTCTGCCCATGAGGAGGACTTTGGTTTTACCACGGCCGTGCACCATCGTATCCCTACCGGCACGGCACCCCCATCCGGGAAAGGTATAGACCTGTTCCACCCACATTGTACCCTGAACTACGCGGACTGCTGAAGAGTATGCTGGACAGTGGTGTGATTCAAGAGAGTTCGAGTCCCTGGGCCGCCGCAGTAGTCCTGGTTAAGAAAAAGATGGCTCATTGCGCTTCTGTGTAGACTATCGGAGACTTAACGCAGTGACTCATAAAGATTCGTTTCCCCTCCCTAGGATTGAGGAGTCCCTGACGGGCCTCCACCAGGCGGAATGGTACTCGACGCTGGACTTAGCCAGTGGGTACTGGCAGGTCGGGGTGGCACCCCTGACCAGGAGAAAACTGCGTTTGTCACCCCACTGGGCCTGTATGAGTTCTCCCGGATGCCTTTTGGTTTGTGCAATGCCCCCGCCACATTCCAGCGACTGATGCAACGTTGCCTAGGGGACAAGGTACACGACCACCTTCTGATATACCTGGACGACGTCATCATTTACTCCCCTGACTTTGAGACCCACCTGCGACACCTGGAACAGGTTTTCGAACGCCTCCAAAGCCATGGCCTTAAGCTGCAGCCCAAGAAGTGCCAGTTCTTCCAGCGACAGGTCCTCTACCTGGGACATGTTGTAAGTGGCCGAGGAGTGGCCACCGATCCAGAGAAGACGAGAGCGGTCCAAGATTGGCCTGTCCCCACCACTGTCAAACAGGTACGCTCCTTCCTGGGCTTTGTAGGGTATTATAGGAGATTTATCGCTTCCTTCTCAAAGTTAGCTGCCCCCCTCAATCGCCTTCTCCAAGGGACAGCCAGCCGCTCCTCGGCACCAGTAACGTGGACCGCAGAGTGTCAAACTGCTTTTGAATTCTTGAAACAACAGTTGCTCAGTGCACCCATCCTGGCCTTTGCTAATTTCAATCTACCCTTTAAGCTATACACTGATGCCAGTCTGGACGGCTTGGGTGCAGTACTAGCCCAGGTGCAGGATGGCAAGGAACGAGTGATAGCTTACGCGAGCCGCAGCCTGGTTCCGGCCGAACGCAACGACCAGAACTATAGCTCCTTTAAATTGGAGCTACTCGGTATGAAATGGGCTATAACCGAAAAGTTTAAGGACTACCTTTGGGGTGCAACGTTTACCGTATTCACTGACAACAACCCGTTAGTACACCTCGACACCGCCCGTCTTGGAGCGACCGAACAGAGATGGGCCGCCCAACTGGCCAATTTCTCTTACGACATCAAGTATCGGCCAGGTGCCTCTAACCAAAATGCAGACTTGTTGTCCAGGCTCCCAGGGGCCCTGAGTGCAGGTGTCCAGGTGACAGAGGACAGAGCGGAGGCCGCCCCTGCTGAACCCCTGACCCACCTGGGAGACCCAGAAGAGACGCCCTGGTTGGAGTGGCAACGCCAGGACCCCGACCTCCAACAGATCTGCCTCTGGGTAGAAGTGGGCACTCTACCACCGGACCTGGACAAGCGTTCCCTCTCTCTCCAGATGCGCCAACTACTGCGTGAGTGGGACCGACTGAAGATGGACAGGGGTCTCCTGACGAGGCAGGTGCTAGAACCTGATACTGGGGTGACAGGCCTCCAAATAATCCTCCCGCCTAAGTGCTGTTTTGGACTTTGGCTGGAGTACCACCGGGCCGCGGGGCATAGTGGAGTGGAGAAGGTCCTGTCCATTCTAAGACGACGGTTCTTTTGGCCAGGAATGAGTAGGGACGTCCGAGTGTGGACGCAAGAATGCCCTACGTGCCTTGTAAGTAAGGCCGGCCCTGAGATTCGTGCACCCCTGCAGTCAATAAAATGTAGCTACCCCTTTGAACTAGTAGGGCTAGATTACCTATCCTTGGGGAGACCGGCTGATGCCTTCCCATACATCTTAGTTATTACTGACTTATTTTCCCGCTACGCTCTGGCCGTACCCACACGGGACCAGACAGCCACAACCACGGTAAAAGCTTTATGGACAGCCCTAATCCAGCCGTTTGGGTGTCCAGAACGAATTCTGACCGACCAAGGGGGCGCCTTCGAGTCAGCATTGATGCGTCAACTCTGCGAGTTGTATAGCTGTACAAAAAGTCGTACCACCCCGTATCACCCCCAAGGGAACGGGGCATGTGAGCGGTTCAACCAAACAATTCTGGGATTGCTGAGCTCGCTGGATCCCACAGACCACCCGCGATGGCATCACAAACTTCCAGCCCTGATACAAGTTTATAATAACTCTGTCCATGCAAGCACAGGGATGACCCCCACTTTGTTCTGTTTGGACGCCATGCCAGACTACCGATTGACATGATCCATGGAGTGACCCCGCCCCAGCGGCGAGGTGACCTCGAAGAGTGGGTCCACCAGCACCATAATACCCTGATGGACGCTTACGCCCGAGTGCAGCGAAACGTCTCCCGCCGGCAGGCGTGGGACCAGAAACGGTACAATAGACGGGCATTGGCTGTTCCTCTGCTACCTGGCGAGCGAGTGCTGATCAAGAACTTCCGCAGAAGGGCGCGGGGAAACTGGCATCGAGGTGGCTTCCCACACCTTATGTTGTGCTAGATCGACCCCGGCCAGAACAGCCTGTCTACCTCATTCGTCCGGAAGGGGAAGAAGGGCCCACTCGCACTTTGCATCGGAACAACCTCCGCCCATGCCCAGCAGGAGTGCTGGGCAGCCCGCAGGTACAAGAGGAAGGCCCACCTGGGGCCAATGTGGATGTCCCGCCCCAGTTCAATCTTCCCAGTTTCCTAGTGCCCCCGTGCCCCTCCCGTCCAGCCGTCACTGGTGTCTCGCCTAGGGCAGTACACCCCATGCTACCCCCGGTCGTTTTCCCCTATACAATCCACCTCCATTCCCATAGGTCCTCCAAGGCCTTCCTTAAGCATCCCCACAATGATGCCTCCTCACCCCCCTACTGCCCGACCCTTTGAGTTGGGGACCCAAGGTAGGACCACTGGGGGGGGACCAGGGTTAGTAAGTGATAGGAATGTTGTTAACAATGATTCGTTGTTGATTGATGATAGGAGTGTTGTTAATTATGATCCGCTGTTGGTTGATGATGAGGATGTTGTGTTAAATGATGAGGATGTTGTGTTAAATGATGAGGTATCCGTGTCCACTGATTCGGAAGCGGACCAGCACACAATGGGGCCTCGTCGCTCCCAGCGAAGCAACTTTGGGGTACGACCTACACGCTATACTTGATTCACCAGGTCGGGCGACCATGGTTAAAGGGGGGAGTGTCGCGGAAGGCGACTAAAGGGGGAACAGTATATTAACTAAAAAGACTGCTTTTCCCCCCCCAGATCCCGAACAATAGACTCTGGCTAGAGCCGATATTCCCTGCCCCTAGGGGCGCTGTGGGTTGGGGTGTACGTTGTGTTTTCAGTGTTTCCTGTACACAGAAGAAGAGACCAGGAAATAAAAGGGGCGAAAACATGGAGTTCGGGGCGCTCCTCAGCCCGAGGACACAAGGATTTATGCCTGGACGCCGACAACCCGGACCGCTCATCACTACCCGGACCGCTCATCACTACCCGGACCACTCATCACTACCCGCTACCTCCGGAGGACTACGCGACCAGACTTCGCAAGCCAGGAAGGACCTTTCGGACGTACCGTCGTTTCCCTACAACGCCTGCGAGTCCCGTCAGAAAGGGACGTACTCTAGCGTAAGCGTGGGTGAGTCGGATTCCGTAACGTCTGATCACCCTGACGCATCATTTTGTCTGTTCTGTCTAGAGGATCTGGTGCAGGTCTTCTGGTCCGCTCCGGCCTCCGTGACCAGCGAGGGACGGCGCCGGCGGACGGATCTCCACTCTACATCCTAGAGCACTGTTATAGAGCATATTTTGTTTTGCTTTGTTTTTCCAACTCGCCGTTTGAGGGACTGGTCTGGCGCGAGTTGGGACGAACGATTTTATACTCTTTTACTGTTTGTTGTCTGTTATAGGGATATTTTATCAACAAGTCTGTCCTCCTTGTATGGGACCCCTATAAACCAGGGGGTGGCTACGGCAGGCCCTGTTGGATACCAGGCTGAATTGTTCAGCGAGCCCTTCCTTCTGTGTTCTTGAGGTTGGTCCCCCTCACGTGTGTTCAACGTGTGCTGTGTGTAGCGTGCTGTGTGTAGCGTGCAGTGTATAGCGTGCAGTGTGTAGCGTGCAGTGTGTAGCGTTCAGCGTGTAGCGTTCAGCGTGTGCAGTGTGCAGAGTTCAACGTTTGCTGTGTCTATAGGCTTGCAGTGGGGGTAGGGTGTGCAACGTGTGCGGTGTAGTGTGTCGAGGTTGGCTCACGAAAGTATGGTTACGGTTATCCAGAGTACCAGCCTACCCCCTTGGTTTTCTCCCTCCCATATTAAGTGATAGGTAGATTTGACTTACTTGTGCTCTTTGTTTTATGAAATTGTATTAATAAAGCATTTCTGTTAATAATTGATCCATCGACTGCTGTTGTGGTATTTGGGGGAATCCTTAGTTAAGGGTTTGCGCGACACATCCAAGCTAGCTAAAGTCATATTATGAATTTACCATAGGTTGTTGTAGTTTCATCAATGTCCACATGAATATTAAAACCACCAATAATAAAAAAAGAATGAGATGTCATTAATTATCACATTGGACTCTCTTTTGTCCTATGCAAGCACATGCTTTTTTTCACACTTTTTGGAGCAACAGAAGACAAACAAACAAAACTTTGCCCAAAAAAACATATTTTGAAATGTTTTCAATTCCACAGATATTGCAAGCTCCCAGTGCGTAATAATGGTGATCTCAACTCTCTATTTTTAGTTCAGCTACAACCAGGCAAAGCTGAATGTGCCCCAGCCAAAATTGTTTGGGACCCACAGTGTTCAATCAATATTGCTTTTGAACATTTCTGTGAAAGAATCTGCAAAAAGGTTGACACTTTGTCTAGACGAGTGATTCCTGTTAAGGAATTGACTTGTTCAGTGAGAACATTTTGCCTTTATTTGAAAGTGAAAGTAGAGATGCCGACAGATAATGCAGGGAGAGAGATTTATAAGGCACTGACAAACAATATTGTCCTGACAATTACAGCATCAAATCACAAAGGTTCCCAAGGTCCTTGTGAGAGGCTTGTTTAATGTGTTCATTTGGAGGACCTGTTGTGTCCTGCTGAGGCAGAGGAACTGCTGGAGCTACACATGGATGAACAATTCCTGTGTGTGCGTCCAGAGAAACGTAAGACACGATGTTTATTTACCGGATGTATTGTTCTCTTTATGTTTCTGTTGTTATGGTGTTTATAAATAGCGGTAGAATACATAGTTTACCGGCGATTACATTACATGCCGGACAGTCTGTTACTTTCACTTTCGTTAGCTTGTAAATTTAGTTGCTAAAGCTAAATTGTAATCCACAGGATGTGCAGCTATTTAATAGCATGATAAGTGAACTATTGTTAACACTGTATTGTTTGCCTTTCAGAACCACACACACACACACACACACCCCAAACATACTAACACACATACACACAGGCAAGTGTGTCTTGGATTAAAGAGCAGCAAACTGAACTTCTGTCTCCAGCATCATCATTCAGACCAAGAGTTGGGGGAAATAGGGAGAGCATTCTAACAGATGCACACTCCGCGATTGCAACCTTGAGTAACCAGCCTGTTATCATAGAGCCTCTGCAACAGATACAGTTCAGCAGAATCAACCTTGCTGACAGGTTTCCCAGTGGTAAACAACAAGAGGAAATAATAAAAGAAACTAGACTAGAAAATTTGGTAACCAGTGACACACACGCACAGAAGCATGAGTGCACGCCCACAGTGCGTGTGCGTGTGCCCAATGAATCTCTCATACAGAGATGAGAGGAGTGATGGCTCCTCATTCTCAAGTGCCCTTTTGGTCACATTTCAAACACCACAAACATAAAAATGAATCAACGCGTTCAGCAGTCTTTTCTCTCTGTTGATAATAATATTATAGCGATTTGACTCACATTTTTTTTAAATGTACCTCAAATTAACCCCAAACTAACCCTAAATGAACCTCATTGATACAGCTGTTTCAGTACTGTTAATATATGCGACGTCTTCAGGCAGTAGCAGTCACACAGTCAAAATTTCTTGCGAAAATGTTCTAGTATTATTATTATTATTATTATTATTAAGCCCGCAGGATTATATACTAGGCTTTACAATCTTGTTGCTACACAGCCACACAGAATTAGAACCGCAAAAAATATCAGTTATTTGTTTGTATTGAGATGTAAAAAATTGTTAAATCTTCTAAAACCTGAAAGAAAAAAGTTTTAAACCTTTGTTTATGTTCATTTTAGGGTGAAGTCTATGTTACCTGATTTGGACCACAAAATATGAGGAAACAATAATAATTTAAGGCATCTGTGGTCCAACCAGCAGTGAGTAAAATGTACCAATAGGAAGGCTGATTAACATTCAAGATAGTTTTGTTGTACATCATATTATAACATTTTCATTTAAAAATAACATCATACTGTGGCACTCCCAAGCTCTTCAAGGCAAGGTACAAATCAATTCAAATGAATGATGTAAGTAGGGGGCTCTGTCGGACAATTGCGGTAGCTGTGGGAAACTGCCAATCAGACAATCAAAGACATTTTGTGCCGTGATTGGTCACTTTTGCTTTTCTACACAACTACTGAAGGGCTGGACCGATTAATCTGTCTACAGTGTTTTACTTCAATAAAAGTAAAGAAAATAAATGGGTATTGGATATGCAAACATGTACTGTGAATAAAAGGGAAATATAACTGTGTGTATATATGTATATATATAATTCTCACATTTTTCTTATTCTTTTGGTCGTTTTTTTATTTCACTGATATATCAGCATCTTCTGTGTTTTTATTTTCTATTTGCCCTATTATTATTATTATTATTATTATAATGTTTGATTGGATTTGCCTTGAAGAAATAAAGGATTTACTTCTGACTGTTTCTGACTAATGGACATATCCCAAAAACTCCATAACAGTACGTTGCACTTCAGTTTCTCTCCGACCTTTTTTGTAAGCTAATTGGCGCAAACTTAATCTACTGTCGCTTGCAAATCCGTATCCATTTTGATCATGGATAAATACAGAGAGATTTGACTGACAAACGCAATAACATGTTAATTCAAAAGCTAAGTAATGGACAGAACTATCTTTCATCTGTTTTCACTTAGTTTTGAGATGGGTCAATATAACGTTAGCTAGTAATTGTAAGCCTTAGCTTTTGATTGCTTTGTCAGAGGACAGACAAAATGAATCCATCACAAAACAGAAATAACACAGATGGAAGGTATTTATGTCTGTTATGTTTGTTTTTAAATTTGAACCAGTAATTTTCATTTTCATTGTAAAATATTTACTCCATACGCAAAGGAGACAATGTAACCTCCAACAGTCCATGGGCTTCAACTCTGCACATTGCACCAAAGCCTGGTGGCGGTTGGCGCATGTGCAGGGATTATCGCCGGCTCAATAAGGCAACAATCCCAGACCGCTATCCGGTTCCGCACATTCAAGACTTTTCTGCCCGTTTGGCAGGTAGCGTTGTGTTTCTTAAGGTGGACCTTTTCCGTGGTTACCATCAAGTGTCCCCTCACCTGCTGGACATCCCCAAGACAGCACTTATCACCGCTTTCAGCCTGTTTGAGTTTTTAGGATGTTGTTTGGCCTCAAAAATGCAGCGCAGACTTTCCAGCGCCTCATGGACACTGCGCTGAGGGACCTGCCTTTTTGGTTTTTCTATCTAGATGACATCCTGGTTGCCAGTACATCAAAGGTAGAACATATGTCTCACCTCCGGACTCTGTTTGAACGACTCAGCCAGCACTTTTGATCGGGAACTCCTCGGCCTCTTTCTTGCCATTCGACATTTCCGGTTCCTGCTGGAAGCTCGCAGCTTTTGTGGATCACAAGCCACTGAAATTTTCTAAAAGTAAGATGGCCGAACCATGTTCAGCATGCCAGCAGCGCCAGCTTTCCTTCATCTCGGAGTTTGCCACGGATTTTAAACATGTGGCTGGCAAGCAAAACCTGGTTGCAGGCTGCCTCTCCAGGGCCATTACTGGGGCTGTCCACTTGGGACTGGACTATGCCAGAATAGCTGTGGATCAAGTTTCAGACCCGGACGTTCAGGCATTGAAGAAGGCAATTACCGGACTGCGGTTTGACGATGTCCCTTTTGGCGAAACTGGCACCACGCTCCTGTGTGACGTCTCCACAGGTCATCCACGGCCGGTCATTCCCACCGCATGGAGACGTTTGTTTGGCACGGGCTTAAGAAAGATGTGCGAAAGTGGGCCAGAACTTGGGTGGTGTGCCAACGCTCCAAGGTGCACCACCACATAAAGGCCCTGTTGGCGCAGTTCTCAGTTCCAGAAAGGAGGTTTGATCATGTTAATGTGGACCTGGTGGGACATCTTCCTCCATCCTGTGGGTTCACACATCTCCTCACAAACAACATCCAATGAGGTTTGCCAGGTTTGGTGTCCCAGCTGACGTTTCCTCGGACAGAGGCCCACAGTCTACGTCAGAGCTCTGGAGCGCAATTTCAGAAAGCCTAGGGTTGAAGCTCCACCATACTACTGCCTATCACTTAATGGGGGTTGGCTTAACCCCCACGGCAGGGGCGTCTTCCCACCCTACCACCACACCACTACAAGGCCAGGAGGCTTCCTTCAACGGCGGTCCTTGTTCCTGCTCCAGGGAGGCAAAGCCGGGCTGGTCGATCGATCCCGGCCGGAAGACATTTACTTTTTACTAACTATATAATTCAACAGGTGTAATGTCAACGTGTACTGTTTGGTTATGGGAATCACCGGGATATAATGCTGATGCTGCTCATGGTAAGTGTGACTTGTCCCCTTTAAGAGAAGAGTAGTAGCAAAACGTCATTTTGGGGTTAAAAGTGATGTGAGGTCAGGGTAATGAGTGATGATTGTTGAGTGTGGATTAAACGGTGCCAGAGGTGTGCTGTCAAAGACAAACGCTTGCTAACTTTGTTCACCTCGACGCTCCTACAATGTGGAAACTTTGTAGTTTCCTAGTCCACTAGGGAGAAGCTGCAACAGCTTGTGCCTCGCATCATAACATGGACTCAATTAATTAATGGTCAGGAGTCAAAGCAGACAATCTGTTGTGCCACAGCTTCTGAGGAAACTAAGTTACCAGGAGCTAGACCACAAGAGTCTGACCTGGATAATTGAATAAAACACAGGTGCACGCTACACTATGCAAACACACTAAGGTTAATTCAGTCCAGTTTTTGTATTTTCACTTTATAACCCTATGTGTACACCTTCAAGCAATCCACAGTTGCATAACATAAACAAATGCGCAGACATCCACCCTCAAGATTTGATTTTCTCATACATAAACACAACCTCTCCGTACACATGCTTTCCACCCCTCTCCCTGTCTTGTCATCATGCTCCTAAACACGTACACATACACAAAAACACACACACACAAACTCTTTTGCCAGGACAGATGGCCATGCTATGTGCTTTCGCTCAACAGATGCACAAGAGCATTAATCATAAAAAAAGACTGAGAGGGTTTAACTCTTGCTACAGTTGTGTTGTTTCCTGTAAAGAGATTCATTTCTCTTTTGAAGAACATCATCAGTCCAGCCTTGTTTAAAGGTGCAGTGTGTAGGATTTGGCGGCATCTATCAATGAGGAGGCAGATTGCAATTAACTGAAACTTGTCCTGTATGCCAAGCGTGTAGGAGAACTACTGTTGCCGACGTGAAACGCGACTGGCCCAGTGTTTGGTTTGTCATGTTCTCAGCTTTTGTAGAGACATGGCGGCTGGCTGTGTGAAGAGGACCCGCTCCGAATGTAGAAACAAACAGCTTATTCCAAGGTAACAAAAACACATTTAATTTTATTTTCTGGTTACTAAACACTAAAGAAAACGTTATTTCTGCTTATTTTCGGCGTTGCCGTTATAAATTGCCTCAATAGCACCCCCTACAAATTTTCAAAAAAGCAGCCCCAGCGGTACATTTCACCTACATCTATGAAATTTCGTAGGCACATGTATCACATGCTGAAAGAAGTCTACCAGGACCATGCTCTAAACCCAACCAGAAGTCAGCCATTTGGATTTTTGTGTGAATTTTCACTACTTTTCTGGCCATTTCCAGGCGCAATACTTTTAACAAATTCCTCCTAGGGAATTTATCGAATCCCCTTCAAACATTGCCAGTAAAATCTAAAGACCTTTTTGATTAAAAGGTATCAAAATCTTTACATTTGATGGAATAGCATAGCTGTGGCGTGGCATCCATTTTGCTTGACTCCCTATTAAACAAGCTGCTTAATGCTTCAGTTCGTCATATTATCTTACAATTTAGGCCATCCTCCTTTCAGAACAAATTAACCATTTGACGTTTTAGCTTGTGTGAGATATCATTTCACTCAATGTGGACTCCCTGTTTCATTGGTGAGGATTAGCCCCGCCCCCTCTAGAACAGATTAACCAATTGTCGTACAGGCATCATTCCTCTCAGTGGAGAATTACACTTTCATTGATGTTGTTCATCCTCGCCCCCAAAAACAAAGCCCCTTTAACTCGTGGGGGTGGTATCCGATGGTCGCAGACATAAGAATTTTCACTCATATTCATAGCACCATCTACTGGCGAAAAGATATCAGTGTTATGTGACAAACAGAATCCGATTAATGACATTTACATCATGTGGTCCACACTTGATATACAATGCCTATAAAAAGTATTCACCCCCCTTGGATGTTTTCCCCTTTTGTTGATTTTATACATGAAATCGTAGTCAATATAATTTGGCTTTTTCTACAAGAATTTGCAAAAAAAGCTTCTTTCATGTCAAAGTGAAAACAGATTTTTACAAACTAATGTCAATTAATTAAAAATATATAGTGTAAAATAAGTGTTTGCATAAATATTCACCCCCTTAGATCACCTGAGTGCAGTTGATGTGTGTCAAGTGATTGTAGTATAAAAACACCTGTGTCTGGTAGGTCCAGTCTCTGGTTCATCAGAGACTGGAAAAGAACACTACAAACAACTCAGAGAAAAGTCAGGAGATGGCTACAAAAAAATTTCCAACTCACTGGACATCCCACAGAGTTCAGTTAAATCCATCATTAAGAAATGGAAGGAGTATGGCACTTGTTTAAATCTGCCTAGAGCTGGCCCTCCTCACAAACTGAGTGACCGGGCAAGAAGAAGACTGGTGAGGGAGGCCACCAAGACACCTACGACCACTCTGAAGGAGTTAAAAGCTTCAGTGGCTCAGATGGGAGAGACTGTACATACAACAACTGTTGCCCGGGTTCTTCACCAGTCGAAGCTGTATGAGAAAGCCACTGTTGAAAAAAGCTCATATGAAATCTCGCCTGGAATTCGCCCAAAGGCATGTGGGAGACTCCAAGGTCAATTGGAAGAAGGTTCTTTGGTCTGATGAGACAATAATTAAGCTTTTTGGCCATCAGACTAGACGCTATGTTTGGCAAACACCAAACACTGCACATCACCACAAACACACCATCTCCACCGTGAAGCATGGTGGTGGCAGCATCATGCTCTGGGGATGCTTCTCAGCAGCAGGCCCTGGAAGGTCCTTGTAAAGGTAGAGGGGAACATGAATGCAGAAAAATATCGCCAAATCCTAGAGCTTTATCTGACTAATTCTGCAAGAGAACTACGACTTGGGAGAAGATTTATTTTCCAGCAAGACAACGACCCCAAGCATAGAGCAAAAGCTACACAGAAATGGTTCAAAGACAATGATGAATGTTCTGGAGTGGCCAAGTCAAAGCCCAGATCTCAATCCAATTGAGAATTTGTGGCTGGACTTGAAAAGAGCTGTTCACGCCCGATCCCCGAGCAACCTGACAGAGCTTGAGCTGTTTTGCAAGGAAGAATGGAGAAAAATTGCAGTGTCCAGATGTGCCAGCCTGATTGAGACATATCCACAGAGACTAAGTGCTGTGATTGCAGCCAAAGGTGCATCTACTAAATACTGACCTGAAGGGGGTGAATATTTATGCAATCATTTACTTTACCTTATATATTTTTAATTAATTGATATTATTTTGTAAAAATCTGTTTTCACTTTGATATTAAAGAGTTTGTTTTTGCAAATTCTTGTCAAAAAAGCCAAATTATATTGACCATGATTTCATGTAGAAAAGCAACAAAAGGGGGAAACATCCAAGGGGGTGAATACTTTTTATAGGCATTGTAGAGCAACTAAATGCATGTTTTTGTTTTTGTTATTTAGTGCCACATAGTGGATACAGGAAGTGGTGGAATATTTGCAATACACGATTTCCAGCGTCACACACTTCACACAGGAAAAAACCTCCAACTCGTGGGAGCATTTCTGATGATTGCAGACATATGCACCCGCGTCAACTGGCATCCAGCCAGAACCATGACATGAGCAGAGTGCGAAGGCCCAATCATCGCTGCTTGCAGCTTTAATTTTTATTATAATTAAAATTATTATCATTATTATTATCAGCAATATTTTAAACTTAAAGCCCCTTAAATGTTTCAACAGTAAATATGGATGAATAAATAAGCATCAATCAGTAAAAAAAAAAGAAGTTATTATCCATGAAGAGTTTAACAATAAGCTTCCTTATTGTTAACAGTAACAGCATTAGGGATGTGTGTGCAAAGCTTGTATCGCATTGCCTTTGCTTGCATCCATGAAATCTTGTATACTGTGAATTGAGTGGGTGTAAGACTTCAGCATAACACTGGAACACTAGGTAAGTGGGATTGCCACCTGGTATTTATCAAAGGTCCTGCTCTAAAACACTGGATCCTACATTTCCTAATATACAACTTGATAGCATTAGACCCTCTGTGCCAGGTAGAGTATACCCATGTCTTTCAAACGCCACATATCCATTTGAAAGTTAGTGAGTGGACCTTTGAGGTTAGATAATTAAGGGTGCTTTCACAATTAACCTGTTTGGTTTGGTTAAAACATACTAAAATCTGTTCAGGATGCAATCTTATTGATCTGTAGAAGGCTATGTAGATGACTTATTTATGCAAATAAACACCTATTGTCATCAGGTGTTCTCGCTGATTAAAAGGTAAAATGCTGTTAAAACTGCTTTGCCTGTATCCTACCAATATAGCCTACTTTGTAAATTCATTAAGTCCATTAAAAAGTGTGTGACATTAATCCCACAATAATTAGCCCTGAATCATTACTGTACAAGATGCCTCATTCAAGTATCCGTGCACTCCTCAACGTCTGCATCGGAAAGCACACAGATAGGCTTTTGTACATTCCTGTCTCTACCTTTTGGTCATTTTCCATGAAAACGTGAGGCTAATTGGCAGTTTAATAATACTAATAATATTTATAATCTTTGTTGGCTTTGCAGCACTGATTTAAATTTAATTATATTTGCCCACATGGGTCCTGATGATGAAGGAATACAATACCCAAAACAGTCTAATCACTAAGTTACGTGTCAGTCCATACTTGATGTTTTCTCCTCTTGGTTTGTTTTGTAAAAAGGCAAACGTGAACAGGAACCAGACCAGAACTAAAATGCAACAATAGGCGTTTTTGGACAAAACTGTTCTGGGGACGCCCTGAAAGAAACCACCCACTGGAGAGCTCCCGTGAAAACTACATACCTTAAAGGGCATTTTTCTGTTCGCATTAGCACCACCAATAGATGAAGTGACATAAGCCAGCCTGTGCTGCTAGTACACACTAGTAGCGAATTCGCTACTCTCTTTTTTTAGCTTTATTTAGTCATGTAATATCAAATACAGCTTTGTTACAGGCCACAATTGTCAAACAGAACCAAAATACCCGTCATGAAGGTACCTTCAGTTTTATCAACTTCTTCGTCTCAGTGTGTGTGCTTCTTGTTACTGGGTTAGCCTTTGTGCTAGTGGTGCTTGGTAAGCCCCCACTTGTTCTTTAGCTGTTTTTTTGTGTCCAAAAACGCTTAATATTTTTTTTTGTTTGGTATCAAATGAATTGAACTACTGTTATGAAATCATATTTAGTTTTATATCATCAGCGTTATTTTCTCAGACTTTATAAAGCTCCTCAATAGCCCCGGAGGACATTTTTATGACTGTATTCACTTGCTGAGTCTTCTCCTCAAGATAAGTAAATTGATCTTGATGAAGCTGGTGGAGTGCCACATTCATCCCATCATCAGAATCCACAACAGTTTTGGGCATTAAGAAGACTGCTGAGTAGAGAGAGCAACTTTCAAAGCCAGAGTCTAGGTTAAAGCACAGATGTACATCTTTATGGGACTCAGACAATTCCTCTAAACAAATCCAGTATTAGCTTCATGTGATACAGCTGATCGCCGCAAGAGGAACTAAATCAAGACAACATTGTGTCTTAACAAAACATTATTTTCAATGAATTAATGAAAGAGAACACAACAAATGATGGTGAAACATAACAAATGTTGAAACACTGGGAAAGCCAGAGCACATGGTTTTCACAGTGCATCAAGCAGTTCTGAGAAAATCCTACATGAATTTCCCATAATACAGCTGGTCTGGATGGCCCAAAAGAATTGCAACTCTGACCATTTGTTAAAAAATGAAGTACACAGCCTGCAAAACAGCTGTGTGCTTAAACCCTCCCACAGGACAGTTGTCGTTAAGACCGATCAGGTAAACAACATGGATTGTGTATTTGATGCGTGGCTGGATTAAGGCCCCCCTGTGAACACACCACTCTGCCTGAAACCATTTTGGACAGGAAACCCATAGAGCGGAAAGGCGCCTGATGTTTTAAAAGTGTAAAGTCACACGCTGTTAATGTCCGAATACCTGATCTGACCAGAGAGCTGAACACACTACCCAATAACACTCAATTTCACAAAAGGATCATATTCAAAGCTGTTGCTAACACTAACTAACACTAACTGCTACAAATTGGGGAAAGTACTGTACTCAAGTAAATTAATTCAACTACTCTTACTTTACCTAACTGTACAATCAGTATGACTTATCTTTAAAACAATGTATAGACTCATACAAAAGTGATCCCCCTCAATTATCATGTATGACCTAATAAAAGTGTGTGGCGGTTTGCTTGATATCAGACGGAATAGGTTCTTCGGTCTCCTTTGTTGTTGTTTTTATTACTACTCCACAGTTGCGGTGCATATCGGACAATGTTTGGCAACGGCTTGACAACAGCTTGACAAAGGCGTTAGTCCCGCCAGTGGCAATGACAAAGTTAAGTAGCAGTAAATGTACAATGTAAGACACCACAAAAATACACAATATCCAAGAAGTTCCCGAGTTATGCTTCTCAGCTGCTTGGCACAAGTGAAGAGAGAATCTGTGGGATTACACGCAAGTCTCTGGATAGAGCTAGAGAGCTGCACAGTCAGCTTTTACATAAATTGCTAAATGTAAATTCATATATTTATTCCCAACCTTTTGATTGGACATCAACCACACGCATATTGAGATGAAAAAAACATCTGATAAACTGGCAGTCTAGACACTGGATAAACCAATACTGGGTTGTATTCATTCAATCACACATTACAGCAGTGGCCGTTGAAGACATACCTGGCGGAGATCTGCACTCTACTGAATGCACCTTTCTAGTTTAAAATGTGAACGTGTACTTTTCTGTTCTTACATACAAACACACACAAAATGACTAACAAATTAATAATGATCATAATTTGAAATAAATGAGGCCACGCAGGATTTTGCAGTGTGCATTTGCACGCAAATTTGCAAAACTCCATGCAAATGTATTTCGAATGAGCTCTGGCACAGGGTTTCAGCTCAGTAATCCAGATATTTCATTAGCCCAAGCGACCTACATTCCCCTTTGATTTGGATTAACAGAGTCTGAGCTTCTGCTGCAACTATCAAACCTTATCTGAACCAAAGCGGCCATGATTAGTTGTTGACGCTGTTCTCGCAGGGAGTTAATGAAGCTCACTCTGTGGCACTTCTTTGCCCCCATCACAATGAGCAGGTCTCAGGGTTAAAAGGACAGGACCCCCTTAAGAGGCAATGGATGGGGCTGTGAATGTGAGCCTCTAGCAATGAAAATAATACAAGTAAGTATTAGCATGTAACAAAAAAGACCTGTTTGAAATGAATGCTTCTGCTGTGAGTCAGATTTCAATTTTCTTTGGCCCCATTATGTCCTTAGTTTACAAAAAACAATTGACAGAAAAAAATAACAAACTTTAAATGCTTAGAAAAATGACGCATTAAATAAAATATATATTATATAACATAAATATGCATTGTAAACTGCACATCAGCATAAGATCACAAATCATGGAGAGTAAAACTCTTCAGTTTACAAGGCTACAAGGTATTTTTTTTGTTATAGTACAACAGGGTTGCACAACCAAATACAATTAGTAGTCCAACTTTGCTAATGAAGAAAAACATACAAAAAACTAGATTATATATGGAGGCTTGAGGACGGAATCTAACAGCCAGAGGAAAGAAGCTGATTTGAAGTCTGGTGGTTCGGCAGCTGATACTTCTGTATCTCTTTCCAGATGGCAGCAGGGTGAACAGGCTGGGGCTGTGGTGGGTATTGTCTTTGAATATCCCTTTAGCTCTTCACAGGCTCCTCTTCTCACTAATATCACTGATGCTCAGGAGATGGGTAACAATGATGTCATTGTCGATTTTAAACACCCGCTGTACAGCCCTTTTATTCTGGCAGGGAAGGTTTAACGAAATACGCTCTTAAGTTGAATTATGGGAAGCCAAGGAGCTTTAGGAGCTTCACCCATACAAGCAAGTCTGGATTTTCCCTGCCTCAGCATTTCTCTGCGTTGATTTCAATGTTGTGGTAAAAAACTTGGAAATCTGATGGGAATAAAAAAGAAACGTGCAGCATCGCGCATTTAGTCAGCTGGAAATTTGAAGATGAGGTAGAAGACATTGATTAAGTTCACTATTTTAAAGTATTTTTAAAGCCAAACCATTTTCCTGTTTAATTGTTTAAGGAATCTCAAGGATAAAACAACAATGTGTTTGACAGACAAAACTCAAAGCATATCCAAAAATCTCAGTGCAAGAAAAATGGCAGGAAGTCGATAAGTTATGGATAATCGAGAGCATGAATTATTCATGTGTGTGCAGAAATCTTGCTTGTTTGTTTTTTACTCCATGACACCTTCTGGGCTCCATATATAAAAAAAGTATAATGTTAAAAATGTTTTTTAACACTCTTTTACAATTAATTACCTATATGTTTTTATTGGTGTTCCTTACTATTTTGGGCATGTCCATTAACATTTTACTATATTTGTTTTCATTTTACTATACCCAGTATATCTATCCTCACAGAAAGACATGGATTACCTCTCAGCAGGGGGTCAGAAGACATTGCACGGAGATGTGTGCCTCCTCCCTACATTGGTAACTGCCATTGGTGTCTAAGTCATTGGTGAAGGGTGCCTTTGAGTACCTGGAGTGCTCCCTCTCTGAAGGCATTGTTGTACAAGACAGCTTTAGTGCTTGCACTGACCGCAGCTAAGACAGTGTGAACCTGTGCACTGCAGTTAGGTGATTTTTGTCTTTCGCCCTTTGCAGGGGAAAGGCTGCCAAAGTTACATCTGCTTTCCTAATCTTTCCTTATGTCATGTCTTGGACTTGTCGGGCTCCTGTTCATTGACATAGGACTGGTGGAAGGGAAGGGATATGTGTTGGTTGAGTTACACCTGAAACACTGGGCAAATACGTGCTTGTGATTAGACTAGAGTATTACCCATAGGGTCAAGCAGAAGGTTCCACTTGTGCTAATAGAACAAGGGTTATAATAGCATAACCTTCGTTTGTACTAGATGTTTTTGCATGAGGACAAATGCATCTGTATTTTGTAAATCTTTTAACGGAGTATTAAATTGTTATAACAAAGCACCATATTGGTTCACACCAAGCAACCTGCCATGATCAAATTTTGACGAGGTCATTATGTTGTGAAATATGATTTATGTCTCATATTTTTCTTCTAAATCAAATGCAGAGATATTAAAATGGTAAAACGTGACTTCAGTTTGAAGTCTGGTTTATTTTCAGGATGGATCATTAAATGATCAACTTCTGAATGAATATCTTGACAGTGAACTTATCTTAAGAAAAAAGCAGAAAGGACTGTTGATGTAAAAATGATAATTATTTACTGTTAAGTTAAAAAAGTAATTGCAATATTACTTAAGTTCTCAATATCATAAAGTTAAATTAACCCAGTTTAAATTATGATGAGATTTTGTTTTGACTTTATATTTGACTATTTTCTGTTTGCTATATGGTATGTGTGAACTTTGAACCGGAACATCACAAAACCACTCACAGAACCTTATAATTCAAAGGTCACAGCATGTCAGTATAACTGTATTTGTGGTAAGGGTTTGTAAATTACTCTTTCAGCAGTAGCCAGTTCCCCCTTCTTTCAGATGTAATATCTCGTTTTGGCCCAATTAATCTTAATATGGCAATTAGAATACATGACTTAACACCAAAAATATTCCAGGATGCAATGTGCAACATTACCAAAAAATGATTAAATGCTGATACAGGGTGCTCTAGAGAGGATTTCCCCTGTAAAGATTAACTGTGATTGCTGTGTAACGTGCTAAAATTGTAATGCCTCCTGATCTTAGTGAGTCAAATGCAGCAGGGAATTTTAAAGCCTTTGAATATGGATGAAAAGCTCTGTCTCTGTCAGAGAGAAGTTCCCTAACCATAACTCCCTAACCCTAACCCCCCTAACCCTAACCCTAGCCTTTGAATATGGATGAAAAGCTCATAGTCTCTGTCAGAGAGAAGTTTCCTAACCCTAACCCTAACCCTTTTTCCGTGAACCCAATTTTAAAAAATGTCAAACCATAGCGACCCAATTCACAATAGGCCTTATTTAATCACAACTGTATTTTATGCATGTTTGATTGAAAACAAATGCTAATAATGACTCCAACAGGCTTCTTTTTTCCTCTCATCAGTAAAACAAACAGAATGTAAGCTAGCCTTTCATATTAGATTAATTGTTATAAGTAGACTAAAATGATCATAATAATACAGTCAGGCTCCTTCATGTGGCTCAAAGGTGTGACCCTAATAAAATCTCCTGTGACCCAGCTGTGGATCCCGACAGTTTTAAGGAATGACTGATCTAAATGCTGGCAGCCCTTACCTTCCGTCCTGCTGTGTTGAGCCTCAGAGGGGTCAGGTAGGGGTCAAAGATCATGTGACTGGTCTCGATGTCAATGGGCGACTGCCTCTTCCCTATGGCGCACAAGTTCCAGGCTGAGTGCACCAGACCCCAGAAAGATGGGACTGGTGGTGGGTGGGATGAGGGTGAGCAGAAAGAGAGGGAGAACAAGAGAGAGTAGCAGTAATTAGTGTGTGTGTGTGTGTGTGTGTGTGTGTGTGTGTGTGTGTGTGTGTGTGTGTGTGTGTGTGTGTGTGTGTGCTTTAGTGCTCTACAGGTTGAAATCATAAAAACAGAAAGAGAAAGAGAAAGTGAGTTGACGAGTTTCATTACTACGGGACAGGAGAAATGGGGAGTTTAGGGAGATTTGAATTTAAATATGGCTTCATTAAAATTTCTGATTAAAAAAGAGCTTTCATTAAAGTCTCCATGTTATTATCTGTAAGTATTACAAAGGTAGAGAAACTGACTTTATTAAAGTCTGTCTAAAAGTTCTCCCACTACTAGTTGTTATTGCTTATGATTTGGCAGTGGCCCCAAACCTTTTTGACTTGTGTGAAATGTCTCAACTCAGTCTCACAGCAGTAGTGAAATAGTCATGGAATGCAATATATAGGTTTTATGTGAAGGGACACGAATTGTCCATTTTTTTTTCGTGTCGTTTGGAACAAACCTTACGTTACAAACCAAAGTTAGGTTAAGGCAACAAAACCACTTGGTTAGGTTTAGGGGAAAAAAATCATGATTCAGCTTCAAATAACTAACCCTAACCCTAACTACAGTTAGTGTTTATGCACAAAACAAATGTTAGGTTTAGGCAAATACAATTTGTAATTAGGTTTAGTAATGCATTGTTAAACACCCTTCTCGTGGTTGAAAATCCTGTGTTTGTTGGTTGATATTCTGTTAAGTTTGTTGGACCCATCCACTTGCCCTCTGACATTTTATACTACGTCACATGGTATGACCGTTTGCATTGTCACATTTGACTGAATATCGGCCCCAAATAGAGATCTCGTTTATTTTTCACCTGCATGATTGGGCAACTGCATGAGGCATTCCACTAGCCCAAAGACAGGTTACTTGGCCCAGGGTCGTAGTCAGATAATTGAAACTGCTTCATTGGTTGCTATTCACCAGAACGCAGAAAGGTTCTTTTTTGCTGCTTGTTACAGCAAAAAAATAACTTTTCTTAGCTGGTATGCGGCTGCCACTTGTCTTTTTCATTTTATTATTTCATTGTAGCAGCTATAGCCTCTGATTGTGTGACAGTAGAAATGCAATGCTTATGACACGAGTCTGAACACACGGCCGAAGCAGGGCGTCTCTGTTGTTAGCATTGACATCTCTGGTCATGAAAGAGCACTGAGGGTGCACTGCAGGTTGAGCAAAACAGGCATCTACTTGCAGGGCCACACTTGAGGCTTTATTGATAGTTTTAATTTGCTTTTTGCGACCACTCTTTCTTTTTTAAACCTGATTATGTTGATCATAACATGCTTGGTCATTTGCAGCATGCAGTGCAATCCTGAACACATGACAGAGTATGTTCTCTCATAACACAAACTCCTCCCACTTCCTCTATGCTCCTACCTCAGAGCAGTTTCCAGTGATTACTCCCCCGACTGGCCCCACCTGTCATTAACCCCCTCAGCTGCTGGTCTCTCCATACAGTCTATTTTGACAGGTTGCCAGTCTACATGCACTTTCAAATCCATAAACAACCCCATCCCATATCTGTGAACGCAGTACTGGTGCACACCCACTTCGTTGTAGGTGCGGATGTGAGCGTGAATGGTTGTCTGTCTATATATGTCACCCCTGCGATAGTCTGGCGACCAGGGTGCACCCTGCCTTCACCCAATGACAGCTGGGATCTACCCAGATCTGCTCCATTTCACCTTTCATCAGTTGTTAATGCAAAACTTCACCTCAGTGAGTTAGTAGGTTTAGTTTTAACTTGTGGTTTAAAGAAATGTCAACCTTTTAAATCCCGGTGTGAATGGGCCAGACAGCAGGATTAACCATTACAGATCAGGTATTTGGCAAAGAGAAAGAGGTCCCCCACTGGGTCACATCTTCAAGTATAGTGAATTTAATTAAATTGCTCAAACAGTCTTCAAGTCTGCCACTAGGATGCACGCTCAAAATGATACACCATATGTAAGGCATGTAGCAGATAACAGGAAAAGAGAACAGGCAGAGAGGTACAGGAATGGCTTTAGAGCAGGTGAGAACCCACAGGACTGGAATTTATTATTTCCTCGTCATGGCAACTGCTACCTGTGCAGATGTGGCGGCATGTAGCTCCCATTGACTTTGCTACATTTATGACAAAATACACTCAACAAAATTGGATTGGATTTGGTGCAGCAGATCTTGAGACAATCACCACCATCAAAATCTTCAACCACTTAGCCGGAACGGCCGACCCAAATACCTTAAAAAGTGGTGTGACCACACCCGATAGAGAGGGAAGAAAGCCAGGAGTAGCTTGGACCCAAGGTTATTTCACTACCCAGCATGCTCCTAGCTTATGTCCGGTTGCAGGAAAATAAAATGAATGTATTAAGACTAACTGGATTCTGTGTCTACATTAAATATGCTTGGTGCTCAAAGGTAGTCAAAGTTGATTGACAGTGTTTCCATGATGTCAAATCTTTTATATCTAGATGTTGGCCATATTATCGCCCAGAGAATTCACCTGTGTTTGTATGTTGCTGTTTCCTCCCAATGCAGATAAAAAGAATACACTACAGGGGCGGTTCACAGCCGAGTGTGAAGCGGTCGGGATGAGAGTCAGTACCTCCAAGTCTGAGGCCATGGTTCTCTTCCGGAAAACGGTGGATTGCACCCTCTGGGTTGGGAGTGAGTCACTGCCCCAAGCGAGGGAGTTCAAGTATCTCGGGATCTTATTCACGAGTGAGGGTAAAATGGAGCGGGAGATGGACAGGCGGTTCGGTGCAGCGTCAGCAGTGATGCGGGCGTTGTACCGGACCGTTTTGGTGAAGAAGGAGCTGAGCCGAAAGGCAAAGCTCTCGATTTACCAGTCCATCTACGTTCCAACCCTCACCTATGGTCATGAGCTTTGGGTAGTGACCGAAAGAATGAGATCGCGAATACAAGCGGCCGAAATGAGCTTCCTTCGTAGGGTGGCTGGGCTCAGCCTTAGAGATAGGGTGAGGAGCTCAGACATCCGGAGGGAGCTCGGAGTAGAGCCGCTGCTCCTTCACGTCGAAAGGGGCCAGCTGAGGTGGCTCGGGCATCTGATCAGGATGCCTCCTGGACGCCTCCCTTTAGAGGTTTTCCAGGCACGTCCAACTGGTAAGAGGCCCCGGGGTAGACCCAGAACACGCTGGAGAGATTATATATCTCGACTGGCCTGGGAACGCCTCGGGGTTCCCCAGGAGGAGCTGGAAAGTGTTGCTGGGGAGAAGGACGTCTGGAGGACCCTCCTTAGCTTGCTGCCCCCGCGACCCGGCCCCGGATAAGCGGAAGGAAATGGATGGATGGATGGATGGACTACAGGAATTACATAAGGTCATCACCAGACACATGACAAAAACAACCGGGTGGCATTTTAATTTTAGCTGGTGATTTTAATCAAACAAACCTCAGATATGTGTTGTATAAATTCCATCAGCATGTCCATTAGAGGAAATAATACACAGGACCATGTTTACACAAATATTCCTAGCAGCTACAAAGCCCTTCCCTCCTCACTTTGGACTATGACACCATGACTGTACCTTACATACACAGAGCCTAGCCACTTGACACATGCACACAAATCGACATTTTCTCTCTCCTCTCACAGACTCTAGCCGTCTCTCTCTCTCTCTCTCTCTCTCTCACACTTACACACACACACACACACACACACACACACACACACACACACACACACACACACACACACACACACACACACACACACACACACACGTTACTTTTTGGGGTATTACATATACTTACATTAGTTTCCTGGAGACTTACCCTAACTTCTACTTGCCTAACTCTAACCTTAACCACTGACCCAAAATCAGTTTGTTCTAAATTGGGGATATAGCTTTTGTCCCAAATTGCAAAGCCAGACTCCAATTAACCGGTCTTTAGCCTGGAATGTATCGCCTAAGTCAGAAACAACACACACACACACACACACACACACACACACACACACACACACACACACACACACACACACACACACACACACACACACACAACACACAGATGAGAGGGCTTATCTCTATCTAAACCGTCATAATGCTTGTCAGAGACGGTCTTAATGACAACTCACAGTGTAAAGCAGCTGTGAATATGATTTTAAAAATGCAGCAACAGTAGTCAGTGTGCTCAGCCAAGGCTTAGCTAAGTGGAAAAAAAGTTTAACAGTTTGATGGATGTGAACCTCAAACTTTAATAGTAGTAATTTTTTTTTTTCAGACACTAGAAGCTCTTTTCTAGCTGCAGACTTTTTTCACTCTGTCCTCACATCCCACCCTCTTACTTTCTCTCCATCTCCATCTCTCTCATTTTCTCTTGCTCCATCCTTTCATCCAGGCTGTATTCAGTGGAGGAGTGAAGTGACAGATGTGGCAGCCCTGACCTGCAGAGTGCAATCCTGACCCCTGCTCGGCATGCAGCCGCATGTCAACACACTGTTATATCACCCAGCTCTGTGTGCGTGAGTAGGTCTGTGTTTAAAAGACAGGCAGAGATTATATACCTTGAAGTGTATGTATGTGTATAGAAACAAAAATTTTAGAGCAACCAATTGAGAAAAACTCAATAAACATTTGATTTTGTATGTGAAATAGGAAATATGAGATTAAGTCAGAATGTGTGTGAGAGTCTATGCTTAATTGACCCTGCGCAGTTCTGCAAAACAGCAATCTTGAAGGTTCTTGCATGGCACACTGTCTGACAAAATATTGCTCACAACATAAAGTACTTTAAGTGACAACGTTTTTCCCCTTTCTTCTTTAGAAATGTTTGCTTTTCCCATAACTTACTGGTTGCATATTGAAAATTCCCGTTTTTTAGCGGTTCATTAATTATGAAACATATTTTCAATTATTATTAACTATATTTGGAAATCAGCATAAATTAATACATTTGTTTTGGAAAGGAAATTTAGAAAATTGTGAGAGGCCTCGTCCCCCCACCTCTCACCCCTCCATTTCAATGGTGGTATATCAAGTCTAAAGGTGCAGCAACCTATCACATCATGATCCTCATGCCAAACTCACAATGGGTTTTAGCCAATAAAACTGGTCATTTTAAAACAGTAAAGTGATATTAAGTTATGGTTTTGTCTTTTTTTTTTATTTTTTACTTGATAATACATTTTAAGAGTGAGAGGTGGGGGACGAGGCGATCTGAAAATTGGTATTGGACGTCAATGCACACGTCAATGTGAAATTGTCCAACATGAATGTCATTCCTAGGGATACTGTATAGTCTTATTTTTCAGTCCTACAATTCTGACACAGAATTTGGTCTCCAAAGCTCAAAATCAGCCATCAGTGGACGTGTCCCAACAAGACCACAGTTAAGGATTGATTACCAATGATTTCACCATGTTATTGTTAGATTTTGTCTAGGACAGCTCATAATAATTGTATAGGGGCCTGTCATAAATGTGTCTGGGTATGCCAAACACAGGCAGAGGAGATGGCAGTGGACAAAAAATGCCAAATGCAATATATCAGACTTCTCAAGGGTAGGGTGGAGAAAAGAGATGCAGATGGACAGAGATATTGGGAGGAAGGAAGCCCTGAGGATCCACCGTTCTCTTTAATATTACAGGGATAGTACGGGTATTTTGAAGTGGGATTGCATTAGGTACTTATCAATAGTCAGTATTTTACCTAAAGTAGACCGTGGTCGGCACACCATCAGTTTAGAGAAGCAGACACAGCAGCAAGGCACTGCATGCTCCAGACAGGTACGCCAGCAAAATGTATTTTAGCCACCTAAGCTGACATAAGAATGATATATATCAATTTAAGTGTACGCCAATCTAGCCATGAGACAGTTGTCCCAATGGAAACAAAAGACTAAGTTCTCTCCAAAGCCACGAGACTCCATTTTGTTAATAACACAAACAAACTCACCAATCGAGGCAGCGGTTGCAACCCTTGTGTTCTGCAATGTATAATTACAGTTTTTCTTCTTTCAATGAAGTCTTGTAGCTTTGGCGAGGGCATAGATAACAGTTTAAGTTCCCCTTCAGAAACATAGACTGTATAGCTGTCTCACGGCAAAGTGAACTGTCTTAAAATATTGTAAATATAGTTTGCAATTAAACAATTGATTTTCTTTAGGTCTCCGGTTGTTTTCGGTGACTGAAATACGTTTTGCTGATGTCCCCGTCCATAGCAGTAATTTGATTTGCTGCTGTGCAGTCAAATCAATTTTGAGTGAACCACCTTTCTCAGAAAACCATAGCCATTAGGTAGATAGGTAACTTGGAAAAATATATTTTCATAATTGATGTGTCCAAGCGAGGAACACCCGCTGCAGTCGTTAAGCCTGTGAATGCTCATATTAACCTTTTCTTGTTTTTTATAAAAGCAATTTATCCCCTGAAATGATTTTATTATCAGCTCCTGTCTTCACTTGAACTATTTGGTACAGCCCAACTTATAAGATATGTAGCAGTACTAAATGCTTCGAATTGCTTTAGCCCATTTATTTTTTTATGCCGGGGTTGCAGCTGAAAGAATAAGGGCTAACATATTGTCCTACACACCATAAGAATATATCTGCACCACATTATTTAACAGAATACACACGTTATTAGTCTGATCGCCTTATGATCTACAGGGCAGTCATATTATAAGTCTACTAAATAACGCATTAAATGAAGCATTGCATTTGTTCATGCAGGACACGGAAGTCATACGTCCTTGTGCTTTCACGCCTCGCAGGTTTCCATGAATCGTGGTTATATCTGAACCATTGTCGTGCTGTGGCCCGGCTGACACCCACTGCTACTTCCAATATTATTATTAGTGACATTACTATTACTATTCCCTATAGCATTATTATAATTCTACTATAGTCATTGCTGCTGTTATTATAAGTAGTCTAATTTTTTTCCTTTGTTACTCTGCTTACTACTCTTATTATATGAATCATTTATTTACATTAAATGTGTGGTATCTCTGTTATGTTGTTCATTCTATACACATGACATCTATTGCATTTCTGTCCATCCTGGGAGAAGGATCCTTCCTCTGTTGCTCTCCCGTAGGTTTCTTCCTTTTTTCTCCCTGTTAAAGATTTTTTTTCGTGGAGTTTTTCCTGTGCAAATGTGAGGGTTCCGGGACAGAGGATGTCATGTGTACAGATTGTAAAGCCCACTGAGGCAAATTTGTAAGTTGTGATTTTGGGCTACACAAAATAAATTGGAATTGAATTAAATACGCCCCCAGCTGTAACCAGCTGACAGCCAGTCGTTTGAATCATTGCTTCTAATTGGCTACACACTAATCACAGCCCACTCTCACCTAAACGCAGCCCATTTAAATATGACTCCCTTCTCCCTGATCCTTGCTACACCAACGCTGTTACAGACTGTACTGTGTGAAGAGATTGGCGCCGCGCGAGTGGCTGCCTCTTACAGCAGCTCCTGCTCACCTGTGAGCTTTTTCCTTTAAATTGTGTTTTTTTTGTTACTTTCTGTTACTTTCTTTTACTTATTTAATTTTTGTAAACACTTGTGCACTATGACAGCGAGACACGTAGAGTTTCACGTGGTCTACCTGCAGTTTTTTGCACTTTTCACCTCCGTGCCCGGAGTTTCAGCCCGCAGCCATGGCCCCCTTTGTTTACAGCAGGGGTCAGCTGTTAGCGCTCCGGGACACGGCGCTGCTGCTGCCGGAGGAGAGACCCGAGGTTCCCCATGAGCTGAGGAGGAGGAGACGGGGATGCCGTGCTGGGGCAGAACGTCGAGCCAGGAGGAGACGTTTCAAACCCGTCCTCCCCTCCATCATCATGGGAAACGTACGGTCTCTCCCCAACAAGATGGACGAGCTATCAGCACTGACTCGCCATCAGAAGGAATACCGGGAGTGTAGCGTCATGATGTACACGGAGACATGGCTCACGGAGCTGACTCCGGACACCAACGCTGCACTGGATGGGTTCCGCATCATCCGGGCAGACAGGACAACGGAGAGCGGTAAGAGGAAGGGAGGAGGTCTGGCAGTGTTTGATAGATGGTGTAACTCTGGGCACATCACTGTCAAAGAGCAGACCTGTACAGAGGACATTGAGCTGTTGGCCGTTAGCATGAGGCCGGTATATTTACCGAGGGAATTCTCGCACGTTATCACAATAGCTGCGTATATTCCCCCCTCTGCTAACGGAGAAGCGGCCTGTGACGTCATACACTCGGCGATAAGCA
This sequence comes from Anoplopoma fimbria, assembly GCF_027596085.1. Classification (NCBI taxonomy): domain Eukaryota; kingdom Metazoa; phylum Chordata; class Actinopteri; order Perciformes; family Anoplopomatidae; genus Anoplopoma; species Anoplopoma fimbria. The sequence goes on along the minus strand of NC_072459.1, from coordinate 17,055,815 downwards.
GGCTGCTGACACAACATCCCAATGCCCTCCTCCTCCTCTCTGGTGACTTTAACCATGCCCCTCCGTCCTCCACTCTGCCCACCTTCACCCAGTACATCACCTGCCCCACCAGAGACAACAGAACCCTGGACCTGCTGTATGCCAACACCAAGGAGGCATACACCTCATCACCCCTCCCTCCCCTGGGAAGATCTGACCACAACCTGGTGCACCTCCGGCCTGTGTACAAACCTCTTGTGCACAGGCAGCCAGCTGTGACCCGCACAGTCAAAAGATGCTTTGACTCGACTGTGTGGGAAGTGTCCAGTGATGCCCATGGGGAGGACATCGAGGGTCTCACAGACACCATAACAGACTACATAAACTTTTGTGTGGAGAACACCGTACCCACCAGGACTGTACAGTGTTTTTCCAACAGCAAACCCTGGATCAATCCTGAGATAAAGACCCTCCTCAAGGAGAAGAAGAGGGAAACAAGGAGGAGCTGAGGACTGTGCAGAGGGAGCTGAGGAGGAAGATAAGGGAGGGGAAAAATGTCTACAGGATGAAGATGGAGGATCAGCTGCAGCAGAACAACATCAGCGGAGTCTGGAAGAGCCTCAAGGCTATGTCTGGCCACAAGGGGCCCAACCAACAGCCTGTGGGGGACCAACAGTGGGTGAATGATCTGAACTCATTCTTTAACAGATTTGATCAGATTTGATTGCGAGGTTAAGGGAGTGTGAGTCAGATCGGGTGTCCTGCAGCACGGGGGCCCCACAAGGAACTCTTCTGGCTCCATTCCTCTTCTCCATCTACACATCGGACTTCACATACAACTCTGCTACCTGCCACCTGCAAAAGTTCTCTGACGACTCTGCAATCGTCGGCCCCATCTCCGCCGGCGATGAGAGGGAATACAGAGAACTGAACCAGGACTTCATAGGATGGTGCCGGCGGAACCGCCTCCAGGTCAACTCTGGTAAAACCAAAGAGCTGGTGGTGGACTTCCGCCGGGGTAAACACTGTCCTCCGGAACCAGTGAACATCCAGGGACAGGACATTGAGATTGTGCAATCTTATAAGTACCTGGGTGTTCACTTGAACAATAAACTGGACTGGACTAATCATTCAAAGGCACTTTACAAAAAGGGTCAGAGCAGACTCTATCTGCTGAGGAGACTGAGGTCCTTTGGAGTGCAGGGAGCACTCCTGAGGACCCTTTTCAACTCTGTGGTGGCATCAGCCATTTTTTATGCAGTGGTCTGCTGGAGCAGCTGGGGTGTCCACTGGATACGGTGGAGGTGGTGGGAGAGAGGAGGATGATGGCCAAGCTATCATCCCTGATGAACAACACCTCTCACCCCATGCAGGACACCCTGGCAGCTCTGTGCAGCTCCTTCAGCCACCGGCTGCTTCACCCCCGGTGTGTGAAGGAGCGGTACCGCAGGTCCTTCCTTCCAGCTGCTGTCAGGTTGCACAACCAACTCTGCTCCCAGCAGACCACATGACAACAATAACATGACAATAAAAACCCGTGCAATATATTACACATTACACTGTGCAATAATAGTTAAAAAAGTTAAAATAGTTTTTTTTTCTGTCTGTAAATACAATATTTCAGTTATTGTTGTTTTTCTACTGTTTTTTGTTTTTATTGCTTATTTATAATACTTTTTTTTTTTATCTTGTCTTCTTCTACTATGTCTCTTGTGTGCACTTTACTCTACGCTGCTGTAAGCCTGCAAATTTCCCCGCTGCGGGACTAATAAAGGATTATCTTATTTTATCTTATTTTACTGCTGGCAAAGCTTTGCCTCCTCCACCCCAGCCTCCACCCTTTTTAGTTCATCTTGCATAACAAATGATTTAAATGGTATTCAAAGTCTCACCTTGTGTATCTGGGGGTCTATGCATGGTACTCCCTGTTTTGGCTTAGCAGCCGCTTGGCCAATCCAGGGAGCATTTTAAGAGCAGAGCCACAAGCACCAAGTATGATTGTATTTCCATTGTTGCAATAAATGGATAAAAATCTGATGGGAGTGTTCCTGACTGAACATTGTCATGGATTGTTTGCCAACTGTATTTCTGCATCTGTCATTTTAAACTGTGTTGCTTTCAGCCTGGATTATGACTTTAACTTCTTTGTATATATGTAATATTCACTTACAATGCTAGGTGTGCATCATGGCAATCTACCGCTATAAGAAGTTAACCACCATTGTAAACCCAGGATGAAACTTAAGTTACCTCACTAACCCTAAATCCTGCTCTGCAGTATAAGCCTCTGGAAATAGATAATTCATTTTTGGTTTTGATGAGTCAGATCTCTTTTTCCTCCCTTCAGAGTGTGTTCATGTGTAAGGGTGATAATAGACAGGTGGTGCCACAGGATTTGGTCATTGTCGGAGAGTTTGCTGCCTCTGGATTGGTCAACTGGATGACATCAGTCTTTTCATTCCCTTTGTAGAACACCACAAACTTCTAATAGCTCCAAAAGATGTAGGTAATGTAATTTAGATGGAATTCTGTAGTATGTTATGCCCGAGATAAGTAATCAACTTAACTGCTGACCAATCAAAGCTCTGTGTATGTTTTTATAATGTTAAGGTAATAATGCAGGCAGGGAAGCAACACAGTTTAAACAGCTGAATGCAGAAAGAACAGCTTTCAAATACAGAAATCGGTCATGTCAAATAATCAAAACTGTTTTAACTTTGATAGAAAAAAAGAGTGTTCATGCAAGATTCCATCACTCCCTACTACTAATTTACAGATTTGCTAATAATGATTTTACCAAAAACAAATAGCCACACTTTAAACCTGCAGCCTGCAGCCAAAAACAAGGCTATTATTTATTAGCTTAAGAAATGCTGACATTTTGGAGATACTGGCCCCTCCTGTCATTTACTAGCCCCACCTGTCATTACGATCATCATCTAGTAGGAGAGGAGAGGACGCTGTCGATGCTTGTTCGCCGCTTCTCCGCCTGCGACTTTAAATTTATTTTTTAGTTTAATTTTTAACTTAACTTAGCACGATTATAGTTGTGTTATTTGCTTTTGGTCTTAGCCCTGACGCAGAGGTGAATATTCCTTTCGCTGTAGTCAGTCACCTACAGCCATCCTCATCTACAAACTATTCACCAACCTGTATTGGACGAAGCTGGCCTGGAGTTTGCATTCCGAGACAGCGTCCCTGGCTCAACTAACTCTCGTTGGATAGACGCCGGAGGCTGCGGACAGACATCACCACTCTTCAACCTCTGCGACTTGCTGGAATTCCTGTCTCTGCTGAGTGCTGCGACATCGCTGGATTCTCCTGTCTTCGCTGAGTGCTGTCATCCATTGCTAGGAGTAATCCCCTGGACAGCCTGCTGTCCCGGTGCGGTTAGCCTGTAGGCTGGGACCGCTGCCTCCTGGCCTGTTAGCCTGCTGGCTAGCTCACCAACAACTTGCTCCCCAGGCCTGGGGTGCCTGGATTCAACATACTGGCATCCCTGGATGTTCTGATGCCAAAGTACCTTATCTTGTGAATTGCCCTAGCTACATACACAGAGGTTCCAGACGCAAGTTTGTTTACTCTGCGAGCACCATACCGTCTCTTTGGACTGAAAGACGCACTGGCGCGAAGCCGAGGAGGCTCTGAAGGACTGTTTTGAGTCAACTGTGTGGGAAGTATTCAGTGATGCCCATGGGGAGGACATCGACGGTCTCACAGACACCATAACGGACTATATAAACTTTTGTGTGGAGAACACCATACCCACCAGAACTGTACGGTGTTTTTCCAACAGCAAACCCTGAATAACTCCTGATATAAAGACCCTCCCCAAGGAGAAGTTTTTAGATCAGGAAACAAGGAGGAGCTGAGGACTGTGCAGAGGGAGCTGAGGAGGAAGATCAGGGAAGGGAGAACAGTCTACAGGACGAAGATAATAATAATAATAATAATAATAATAATAATAATAATAATAATAATAATAATAATTAAGCCTTTATTAGTCCCACAATGGGGAAATTATTTCTCTGCATTTAACCCATCCCGGAGGAGCAGTGGGCTGCAATGAAGCGCCCGGGGAGCAACTTGGGGTTAGGTGTCTTGCTCAAGGACACCTCGGCATGTTGCCGGTAGAGGGGTTTGAACCACCAACCTTGCGGTTACGGGACGGCGGCTGTGGTGTAGTGGAGAGCAAGGTAGTTCTCCAATCAGAGGGTCGGTGGTTCGATACCCAGCTTCGGCAGTCGATGTGTCCTTGGGCAAGACACTTAACCCCAAGTTGCTCCCGAAGGCTTGCCATCGGTGTGGACTGGATGATGAATGTTAGTTAGGGTCTGATGGTGGCACCTTGCATGGTAGCCTGTCATCAGTGTGTGAATGGGTGAATGATATGTAATATACTACTGACTGTAAGTCGCTTTGGATAAAAGCGTCTGCTAAATGACTGTAATGTAATGTAATGGGACAAGCGCTCTACCTCATGTGCCACAGCCGCCCCACAAGATGGGGCTGCAGCAGAACAACATCAGCGGGGTCTGGAAGGGCCTCAAGGTCATGTCTGGCCACAAGGGGCCCAACCAACAGCCTGTGGAGGACCAAAAGTGGGTGAATGATCTGAATTTATTCTTTAACAGATTTGATCAGCCACCCACCCCTCCCCCCATCCAGACCTCCGTGCTGCTGCAACCCCCATCGTCTGCACCCCCTGTAGATTGCCCCTCTTCCTCCACCCCCTTTTCCCCCTTTTCCCCAACACTCGGCTCCCCTCCACACTCCTCAAACACTGCACTCCACCAGCACCCCACCCCCACTCCAACAACCTACAGCACACAGCCCCCACCCCCCAACTTGTCCCTCACAAATAACCAGGTGAGAAAAGAACTGAGGAAGATAAAGGTGAGAAAGGCCACGGGTCCAGACGGCATCATCTTAAGGCTCCTCAAGTCCTACGCAGACCAGCTGTGCGGGATAGTGGAGCCCGTCTTCAACTTCAGCTTGAAGCTAGGGAGGGTACCACAGCTGTGGAAGACGTCCTGTGTGGTACCAGTCCCAAAGACCCCGAGGGCCAAGGATTCCAGCAGCTTCAGGCCGGTGGCTTTAACATCCCACCTTATGAAGACCCTGGAGAGGCTGGTCCTTGTGCACCTCCGCCCCTGGTGAGCTCATCTTTGGACCCACTTCAGTTCACCTACCAATCTAGCATCGGGGTGGATGACGCTGTCATCTACCTGCTACAAAGATGCCTTTCTCACCTGGAAAAGGCTGGAAGCACTGTGAGAGTCATGTTCTTCGACTTCTCCAGTGCCTTCAACACCATCCAGCCTTTGCTTCTGAGGGACAAGCTGGAGCAGACCGGGGTGGACCACCACCTCACTGCGTGGATCCTGGACTACCTCACCAATCGTCCACAGTATGTGAGGATACGGGAGTGTGAGTCAGATCTGGTGTCCTGCAGCACGGGGGCCCCACAAGGAACCGTTCTGGCTCCATTCCTCTTCTCCATCTACACATCGGACTTCATATACAACTCTGCAAACTGCCACCTGCAAGAGTTCTCTGATGACTCTGCAATCGTCGGCCTCATCTCCGCCGGTGACGGCAGGGAATACAGAGAACTGAACCAGGACTTCATGGGATGGTGCCGGTGGAACCGCCTCCAGATCAACTCTGGTAAAACCAAAGAGCTGGTGGTGGACTTCCGCCGGGGTAAACACTGTCCTCCGGAACCAGTGAACATCCAGGGAAAGGACATTGAGATTGTGAAATCTTATAAGTACCTGGGTGTTCACTTGAACAATAAACTGGACTGGACTAATCACACTAATGCACTATACAAAAAGGGTCAGAGCAGACTGTATCTGCTGAGGAGACTGAGGTCCTTTGGCATGCAGGGAGCACTCCTGAGGACCTTTTTCAACTCTGTGGTGGCATCAGCCATTTTTTATGCAGTGGTCTGCTGGAGCAGCTGGGGTGTCCACTGGATACGGTGGAGGTGGTGGGAGAGAGGAGGATGATGGCCAAGCTATCATCCCTGATGAACAACACCTCCCACCCCATGCAGGACACCCTGGCAGCTCTGTGCAACTCCTTCAGCCACTGGCTGCTTCACCCCTGGTGTGTGAAGGAGAGGTATCGCAGGTCCTTCCTTCCAGCTGCTGTCAGGTTGCACAACCAACTCTGCTCCCAGCAGACCACATGACACGTGCAATACAATACACTGTGCAATTATAGCTTTAATAGTTTTCTGTCTGTAGATATAATATTTCAGTTATTGTGGATTTTTACTGTTTTTTATTGCTTATTTATAATTGTTTTTTATTTCATTTTATTTTTTATCTTGTCTTTCTTTTACTATGTCTCTTGTATGCACTATACACTATGCTGCTGTAATCTGCAAATTTCCCCGCTGCGGGACTAATAAAGGATTATTTTATCTTATCTTATCATCCCTACTACATCATCAGAACACTGTCGCTCACAGAACTAGTAGCAATCTCCACCCTCTCAAAAAACACGTACTCTGCCCCCAAAAACAGAAGGATGTCAAATTTGCCTCCCTGAACATTCATTCAGTCTCTCATGAACAAAACACTTATTTTAAATGATTTTATATCCGATCATGACATTGACATTTTATGTCTTAGTGAAACCTGGCACTGCAGTGGTGACTATCTCAACTTAAATGAGGCGACTCCTGCAGGCTACAAATATATCGTAAAAGCACGCAGCTCTGGTCGTGGTGGGGAGCTGGCAGTGTTCTATCGGGACACTTTCAGCCTGATTCCCCGTCTTTTGAATGTTTAGCTGCCAGATGCCTCACTCCAGAACCTCTGCTAATTTTCTCTATTTATAGACCACCCAGAGCTAACTCAACTTTTATATCAGATTTCTGAAATCTCCTCTCAACCCTGTGCCCCACCTTTTCCAGGCTGGTGGTACTTAGTGATTTTAATATGCATGTAGATGCCCCCAAGTGCCTGCTGGCCGTTGACTTCCTCAACCTCCTGGATTGCCTCCCGCTTACCCAGCATGTACAAGGACCAACCCATAATCACGGCCATACCCTTGATCTTGCCATTACTGGTGATGTCTCAGTTACCAACACCCATGTTCTGGAGCTAGGCATCTCTGACCACCGAGTGGTATTACTGGACACTATGATTACACCACCTGCCTCTAGCAGCAAGCGTTCCATCACCTTCCGTAAGATCAATGACATTGATCATGGCCTGCTATCTTCCGCTCTCTCCTCTGCCCTGTCTGAGCCTGATGCTGCACTCTCACTTGAAGAGCACTTGCACCACTACAACAGCACTCTGCTTGATGGCCTAGACAGGTTTGCTCCCGAAAAAACGCGGCTTGTGTCCTTCCATCGCTCAGCCCCCTGGTTCACTGACCAGCTCAGAGCCCTAAAATCGGAGGGTCAGAAAATTGAGCGCAGATTTAGGCGAACTGGCTTAACTGTCCACCAATTGTCCCTCAGAGAACACAAGAGAGCATATTCCTCTGCTCTGAGAGCTACCAGAGCGTCATACTACTCCACTCTCATTGACTCTGGCCATAGAAATCCCAGGTACCTGTTCTCTACAATAAATCAGATGCTCAAGCCCTGTAGCTCCTCCACCACTACTCCCTCTTCTGATGACTGCAACCGCTTCATCGACTTCTTTAAAACAAAGTTTGAAAACATCAGGCACAAAATCACCTCCAACCAACCTGACCCTCCCCCTGATCATGCCCCCCATGATGGCCTAGCCCTCGATAACTTTGCTGAGGTCACTCAAGCTGAGCTCTCCAGCTTTGATTTAAAAAACTCCTCCACCAGCTCTTTTGACCCCATCCCCACATCACTATTGAGAGCGTGTCTCACAGCCATTGTCCCCACTGCAACCTACATAATAAACAGGTCCCTGTCTACTGGTGAAGCAGCCCCCTCCCTCAAACTGGCAGCCATCAAACCTGTGCTTAAAAAGCACAATCTGGATCCTGAGGTCCTCTCCAACTACCGTCCCATCTCAAACCTGCCTTTCATAGCAAAGGTCTTGGAAAAGGTTGTCACCCTCCAGCTACATGACCATCTCCACTCCCACCAGCTCTATAAAACCTTCCAGTCCGGTTTCAGACCTTCCCACAGTACTGAAACTGCTCTGGTGAGGGTTGTAAATGACCTCCTAAGGGCGGCAGACTCTGGCTCCCCCAGTTTGCTAATCTTGCTGGACTTAATGCTGCTTTTAACACGGTGGATCCTCAAGGAGGCTGGAATTACAGGCACTGCCCTGGACTTCTTTCATTCCTACCTCACAGGACGGCAGGAATATGTTGCCCTTGGCAATCTCACCTCCAGCATTAGATGCGTTACCCCCCTCAGACTCAGTTCTCCCCATTCAGACTGTTGTGACAGACAGGCTGCCCCATCCACAGCGCACTCACAAAAGGAGTAAACAAAAACAACCTCTCCTACAACCGCCCCAGCTATGTTCACATTGGCTCCCAGCACAAGTTTATCGTCTACAACTCCACTTCCTTCAACTGCATTCCCTCTGTGTGGGCTAAGAACCAGCCCACGCCCACTCCCTTATAACGTAATAACAAACAGCACGTGAATTTAGCCAACCTCAGCAACAAAAGCCTAGTCATCAACAAATTCATTACTAACAGCAACCTTGATATACTCTGTCTCACTGCAACTTGGCAAAAACACCTACTACTACGCACTCAAACAAACCACCCCTACTGGATATCTTTACCTGGACAAAACACGCCCTGATTGCCGAGGTAGAGGAATTTCCCCTCTTTACCGCCAAAACAAAAACAGCCTGACTACCATCCAAACTCCATCCTCATTTAAACACCTGTCATTCAAACTCTCTGGTCCTAAACCCCTGGTCATTTATCTTATCTACCGCCCCCCAAACCCAACACCGCCTTCCTCTCTGACCTGTATGAATTCCTAACCCAGCTCTGCTCCATCTCACCTACCATCCTGCTGCTTGGTGACTTCAACATCCACATCGACTCCACAGACTGTAAAATAGCCACTGAGTTTCTGGACATGCTCAGATACTTTAACTTCACTCAACAAATTAACTTCCCCACCCATAACCGTGGTCACATCCTTGACCCGGTGTGTTCCACCGGAATCACCATCAACCACCTCTCCTGTTTGACCTCACCATCTCCGACCACCTAGCCATCACCATGGACATTGACATCCCTATCCCAGAACCCAAACACACACGCACCATCACGCTCCATAATATGAAGTCAGTTTGCCCATCATCCCTGTCAGCCTGTCTCACGGAAAAATTCTACATCCTCATCCCTCTATTAGTCCCTCCCCCAAAGACAGGGTCATCCTCTACAATAACACACTATCCTACTGCCTTGATCAGCTTGCCGCTATCAAAACCAGAATTGTCTATTTTAACCACACTGCTTCCTGGTTCATTCCTTAACTCCACCTCCTGAAGTCCCGGCTTACAAGGAATACACACAGCAATACAAACTGGCTCTCAATATTGCATGCTTAGCCTTCTACTCCGGCATCATCCACTCCGATTCGGCCAACCCCAAGGTCCTCTTCTCCACAATAAATAAACTCCTCAAATCTCACCCACTCCTTCACAGTAGAGTATTGTAACTATTTCCTGTCATTCTACAAAGCAAAAATTTAGACCATCTACAAACAACTGGCCATTTCCAGTCCCGCACACCCCAACCCTCTCTATTCGTCAATCCCCCACTAACCGACTGATCACTCTGCCAATTCGCAGCACAAGCCGGTCAATTTGAAATACCTTTCCACTGAAGAAAAACAAAGATATCAGATCAGGCTGTATGTTTTGGGGACTTGCGATCTATAGACAGCAACTGTCGCCGTATTTCAGTCAATAAAATCCGCCACGTCCCAGCCCGAATTTCACTTCGGCAATGTTTACATCTATCTTGTGGATAAAACCTCACCTTACTGTCGCCAGAATGAAAGCGTACAATAGTGTTTACAACTCTTATTTTAGTAACATCATATGATAAAACCAAATTATCTAAAGACAAGGCCTGTTACTGTGGGGAGCCTGTCCTGCATAATGCCGACTGACCGGAGTATAAATCGTGAATCTGTAAAAAATGGTACATTCACAATAGTTGTTTAAAGCTTGATGCCACACATTATAAAATATAAAGCTGTAAATGCAACGACTGCATGCAGGAGACAGTTTAACTAAAGAGTGATAACAGAAAACGGCACATATACATTTGAGGTTTATTTAACACAGGATGCATACTTTCTGAAATATATACATATTTTCAGCAGATATGATAGCTGATAATTACCTGCTTCTCATGACCAATACTGATAAGATAAACAATAATTTTACTTTCTTGCATTTTAAAAATAAGTGGACATAACCTGTAGCTTCTGCACACCTTTGGGGAAGAAAGGCTCAGATGTACTGAGCAAAGATGGATGATTTAATATTCCAAGGCTCCGACTGAATCAAATCTAACTGACATAATTGTCGATTATTTTCTAGATTAATCAATTACTTGTTTGGTCTATAAAAAGTAAGAAATGGTGAAAATGTCGATGTCTTTCTCTCTTTATCCTCTTCTTGGTGGCTGGTGTGTGAGAGGAGATGGATGGAACCCAGTTAGGGGTTAATACAACTGCTGATAATTCTTCAGACTGGTAGTTAACCTTTACTATTACCTTTATTATATTACAACTTCAATTTCCAAAAAGTTGAGTTGCTGTGTAAATTAAATAACAAAAAGTATTTATTTTTACACAAAAGAAAACCGTTTATCAGTCTGAGAATTAGCTCAACTTTGTGACGTCACGTGAAAACTATGAATTCTCCCCCATCTCCCCATCAGATCTCAACAAATCACTGTTTGGCATGAAGACAACCTGCGACCTGGACCCCATCCCTTCAGCTTTAGTCAAGGCTTGTCTTACGGCCCTCTGCCCCCTCCTCCTCGCTGCCAGCAACTCCTCCTTGTCTACTGACTCTGTTCCTCCCGCCCTCAAACTTGCGGGGAACTTACACTTTATAAATTATCTTATGGAACATTAAGAACTCCTAAATAATTGGTTTGTAATTGATATGGAGATGGGGGATACGTCATTTATAAAGTATGAAAATAGAATAATTAATCACATTATAGATGAGCTTATTATTCAAGAATAAAACATTTATAAATGTGTTAATTAATTGCATACTAATGAGAATGTAGGAACAATGCTTTATTTATAACGAATTGTGTTTTTTCATACTTAAATGTTACTAACAATTTTAATAATTTTATAATTTTTAGTCCTGTTTTTCACCACCAGGTCTAACTTTCTCCACTCCAATTTCTTCTTTGGCGAAACCCTTATCTTCATCTGCCGCCCTGCACTTAGAGACTGCTGAAGAGTAAAAAAGCTGCTTTAAAAAGTAGTAAAATGCAATGTGAGCTCTGTGTAATATATGTAAATGAGAGTGAACGTGTGCTTTAAACACAGTGAATCCACAAACCATTAGCATTCTACTAACCATGCATTAACCCAGCTCAAGGCTTAAACGGCTATTACCCATTCTGACCCATATTGCTTGGGTATTTTACACACGCACGTAAACGCGCACCAGTGGTGTATAGTAACGAAGTAGAAATACTTCGTTACTGTACTTAAGTCGTTTTTTTGGATATCTGTACTTTACTATTTATATTTCTGTTGACTTTCACTTTTACTTCACTACATTTTGCAAAGAAAACTGATACATTGACTCCGATACATTTCCCCTGAAACCTTCGTTATTCGCTACAAAATCAAATCTATCTTTAGAAAAAAAATGAATCATGAGACCAACGTCGGGGACTGTGGTGGAACACAGACTGTAAGCAAGCAGGTTCGGTGAATCAGTGGTCCTAGCTTGCAAGTTAAATCATTGGTTAATCACGTTAATGCGCAATTGCAAACAAGTGCTCTCAAAGCCGCGTTTTGTTGATTCCCAGTGATGCCCAGGATGCCAGCTAGCGAGCGACTACATGAGTAGAATTCCACTCTACGATGACTGATTTCATGATGGAAGCAGAAACGGAAGCACCTGCTACTCCCGCAACAAACCACGGTGGAGACGAAGACCAACACCCGTGGCCATATTTGCGAGAAATGTTTTCTTATGTTGGAGTGAAAGGTTCTTCTTCCCGGATGAAGTGCCTCTTATGCTTACCCAAAGCTACTGAAATATTGGCATTCAAAAACTCCCCATCCAACCTCAGGAAACACATTGAGGTAAATTAAGATTAATCCCATGAGCCGCAACGTTAATGTTTAGTTATCATAATTAGCATAAACCTGTTAAGATATCTAGCAGTGTTTCCCACATGATTGGAGTATATCTTTGGCGGGGGGGAGACAGGTGTCTGATCTTCTAATTTAACTATACATGGTGTATGTTAGGCTGCTGTCTCTGTTTGTACCTCCTTGTCCTTGGTCATGGTGGCCACAGCACTTAAAAGAATAAACTTCATAACTTCCTTTGCTTTTTTATTAACAGCATTTACTTGTACTTTCAATACTTAAGTACATTTAATATCAGAAAATTACTTTTGATACTTAAGTACAGTAAATATCAGATACTTTAAGACTTTTACTCAAGTAGTATTCTAATAGGTGACTTTCACTTTTACTGGAGTCATTTCCCAGTAAGGTATCTTTACTTTTACTCAAGTATGGCTTTTGGGTACTTTACACACACACACACACACACACACATACACGCACACGCACGGTAAATATACATATCCTGCAATGCATGGAGATGTCATTTGTTTAAATGGAGAGCATTGACTTCGTTGTATATGGGATTTCCTCATGAGCAGTAAATTACTGACAGGATGTAGGATGTGCACTATGGACTTATTATCGTTTCCCCAACACAGGTCCCCAGGTTGAAAGTCTTGTGTTTTTTTTGACATCCATCTCCTGACCTGCCCACCATAAGTTGTCTTTCTCAATATGTAATAGTACATCATAGCCAAGACCATTGATCATCATGATTGATGACCCGAAAAACATGGAAAGTTTGTGTCCCTGTACACAAAACCAATGCATTGTTTCGCGGCTAATACACAACCTTTCATAATACTTAGCTGTACTCAATTAGGAAAGACTAAAGGGAACACAGCAGGAAATTGACACAAGAATTTCCCGAGAGAAATATTGGGTAACAGCTCAAGGAATGTTTGCTAACTAGTCAGCAGTCCGCTAGTTAGGTAGCTCGCCTGCTAATTCCAACATACTTTAATGCTACACTGGTTACAGAAAATGAGCCAAAGTTGTTTATCTGGACATAGCAAGTACTTTCCTACGAGTATAGTATATACATATATACACATATATATATACACACACATATATATATACATATACATATATATATAGGCCCATACTCTTTGAAATTGGGCATTTGTCACTGACCCGTCCATCCGTGCCCTTCCTCTGCAGGCTGTGTGAATTTAAAATCGCTGTAGTGTCTTTTTGAATTTTTACAGCTGCAGCAAAGTCCCGAATAGAACAGCGTGTTCTCTCACAGCTAAATAATTGAAATGTGTCAGGAAAGGGTTAATGAGCGACACAGAGCAGTGACTAAACATGTAGTGAAAGCCCTATACCATTTAAGGACCACAAAATCCTTATGGTTTAGGTATGGTGCATAAAAAAAAAACTGTATATTTTTGAAGACAGAAGTCTAGATTTGATATTGGATTTAAAAGGATTCTGATTAAATAAGCAAATTCAGAACTATTTTGTGTAGTATTTTGTGTAGCATTTAATACTTCCATGACATCTTGAAACAAATTTAACGGTGCAATACATGGGATTCAGAGCATAAAAAAAAGCAGCAAAGACATGCTTTATAAAGATAAAGAGGAGTAATATCTACCTTAGCAGAGAATGAAGCCACTCTCAGTCTGTGTGTGTTGTAATTCAAGCTCCTCCTTGCTTTGTTGTTATAGTGGGGCCGATCAAGCCCGTTCTTATTGCATGTGCGCATGCCGCACTGGCTAGCTCATCCCTTCCACCATTTTTGGATTACCCGATAATTAGGCTGTCAACATGGCCAGAATGGCTTCAGCTGGAGCCACCCACTTTTAGCTTCAGGCAAAAGCTCTTCAGATACCTATGGTGATGTCACAGAGACTACTTCAATATGTTATACAGTCTATAGTGACATGCTTCCAATCTTATAGCATCTTTAATCAATTCAGACTCTTCAAACATTTACATTTTCTACAGCCGATTTCTTCTCACACTCAAAAAATGGGGGGAAGGAAAAAAGCATGATCTGATCGTTGGCCCTTTTCCAGGAACATCCTGCTTTTCCCTTCCTTTTTCCCCACACAATGTTCTCAGTTTGTGTTTATTCCTGGGCCAGGAGGGTGACTGTATGAGTGTGTGTGTGTGTGTGTGTGTGTGTGTGTGTGTGTGTGTGTGTGTGTGTGTGTGTGTGTGTGTGTGTGTGTGTGAAAAGCAGGTGCAGTTGGCATCTATGACTCTGGGGTGTGCATGTTCAGCGTTGTGATGTTCATGACCCAGAAAGTTTCCCTTAATTTTAACATTTGTTTGTTAAAATTTAGGACACACAAACACACACACACACATATACACACACTCACAAGCTCTGTCTTGGAAAAATTACTTACTCTGTTAGGTATTGAGGAAAATGTACTTTCTCCCGGATTACGTGCAAGTCAACACATTCTAAACATTAATTGAAACTAAACAAAAAATAAATGCACATTATTACTAGTCACATTACTATTATTATTCCCTGTACTATTATGCTTATTGGCTTTGCTTCTACCCTGTAGTCTTTGTGCTTTCTCGCCTCGCAGGTTTCCATGAATCGTAGTTATATCTGGACCATGGTTGTGCCTCCTGCTGTGGCCCTGCTGACACCCATTGCTACTACCATTATGATTATTAGTCACATTAATATTACTATTCCCTGTACCATTACGCTTATCGGCTTTGCTTCTACCCTGAAGCTCTTTTGCTTTTTCACCCCGCAGGTTTCCATAATTCGTTGTGGTACCTGGACCGTGGGCGTGCCTCCTGCCGTGACCTGTCTGACACCCACTGCTACTTCCATTATTATTATTAGTCACATTACATTAGTCTTAATTAGTCTTAATTCCTCGGCCCCGGATGACGAAGCCTCACTGTCTGACTCGGGGGCCTCCTGGATGTTTCTGGCCGGGGTCTTTGTCCTGGAGGGCTGGTCCGGGTGCTGTCGATGGAAGTCTGCGATGAATCAATGGTCATAAATGTGACGAGCAGGGACCCATGACCTCTCCTCAGGACCGTATCCTTCCCAGTCCACCAGGTATTGAATGCCCCGACCCCAGCGGCGAGAGCGAAGCAGGCGATGGATGGTGTAGACAGGTCCTCCTTCGATGAGACGAGGAGGCGGAGGAGGAGGAGCAGCTGGCATCAAGGGGCTCTCCCGGACTGGTTTCATCTTGGAGACATGGAACGTGGGATGGATGCGCATGGACCTGGGAAGCTTGAGTTTTATTGCCGCCGGGTTGATGACCCTTTCGACCTCCAACGGACCGATGAACTTAGGACCCAGCTTCTTTGATTCTACCCGAAGGGGTAGGTCCCGGGTCGACGGCCACACCTTATCCCCCACTTGATAGACGGGGCTGGAGTGCGGTGTCGGTTGGCCGCCTTTGAGTAGCGGTTGGCGGACCGAAGCAGGGCTGTTCTGGCTCTCGTCCAGGTCTGTTGGCAACGGCGGATGAAGTTCTGGACCGAAGAGCAGGAAACCTCCTTCTCCAATGCGGGGAACAAAGGAGGTTGGAAGTCGTACGCGCACTGGAAGGGGGACAGGCCGGTGGCGGAACTGGTCAGGGTGTTATGCACGTACTCCACCAACAACAGCTGTCGGGACCAGGAAGTAGGATTCCGGGAAACCAAGCATCGTAGTGCGGTCTCCCTGAGGTAGGTTCCTCCTCCTCCTGGAACTGACGGGAGAGAGCGTCGTTGCGGGACCCGGGGCGATATGAGAGGGTGAGGTTGAACCTTGTGAAGAACAGCGACCACCATGAATTCAGTCTCTTGGCCGTGCGGATGTATTCAAGGTTATTGTGGTCGGTCCAAACCAGAAATGGAGTTTTGGTCCCCTCCAGCCAGTGACGCCATTCCTCCAAAGCCAGCTTCACGGCTAATAATTCGCGATTCCCGATGTCATAGTTCCTCTCCGCGGGGGACAACCGACGAGAGAAGAAGGCGCAGGGATGCAACTTCTGGTCGGTGGCGGAGCGCTGAGACAGAACGCCTCCAACTCCCACGTCGGAAGCATCCACCTCCACTACGAACTGCCGGTTCCGGGGACTTGGAAAATGGGTGCTGAGGTGAATCTGGTCTTGAGGTTTTGGAAGGCCTTTTCGGCTGCAGGGGTCCAAAGGAAGGGAACCTTGGAGGACGTTAGGGCGGTGAGCAGAGAAGCTACCGAGCTGTAGCTTCTGATGAAACGTCTATAGAAGTTGGCGAACCCCAGGAATCGTTGGAGCTGCTTGCGGGAGTCCGGAGCAGACCAGGAAGTGACAGCAGAGACTTTTGCGGGGTCCATCCGGATGTTGCCGTTGGAGACGATGTATCCCAGGAATGCGACGGTGGATACATGGAACTCACATTTCTCTGCCTTCACATAAAGGGAATTCTCCAAGAGGCGTTGTAGAATGGACTGGATGTGATGTATGTGTTCCTCTTCAGTCTTGGAGAAGATGAGAATGTCGTCGAGGTAGACGAAGACATGGCGGTCCAACATGTCTCGGAGCACGTCGTTAACCAGGGTGTGGAAGACAGCAGGGGCGTTGGTTAATCCGAAGGGCATCACCAGGTATTCGTAGTGGCCCTTTGGTGTGTTGAACGCGGTCTTCCATTCATCTCCTTCCCTGATCCGGACCAGGTGATATGCGTTGCGGAGGTCGAGTTTTGAAAATATGGTCGCACCTTGAAGCAGTTCAAAGGCCGTCGTGATGAGGGGTAGCGGGTAACGGTTCTTAATGGTAATGTCATTCAAACCCCTGTAATCAATGCATGGTCTAAGGGTCTTGTCCTTCTTTCCCACAAAGAAGAATCCCGCTCCGGCAGGAGATGACGAGGGGCGGATGAGGCCAGCAGCCAGGGAGTCGTCGATATATTTATCCATGGCCTCTCTTTCAGGGGCGGACAGGGAAAATAAACATCCTTTAGGAGGGAATGTGCCCGGATGTAGGTCAATGGCGCAGTCATAGGGACGGTGAGGAGGCAGCGACAGGGCCTTGGTCATATTGAACGCCTCCTTGAAATCGTGGTACTCCACCGGGACCCCCGTGAGTTCAAGTTTGAGGTGCGGCGGCTTGCTTCAGGCAAACGAGGTGACAGGAAGGACTCCAGCCTCGGAAAGCCCCCGTAGCCCTGTCGATATGGGGGTTGTGGCATCGTGACCATGGATACCCCAGGATGAGGGGAATACGGGGTGATTGCAGGATGTGGAAGGTGATGGTTTCGTGGTGATTGCCGGACAGAAGCATATGGACTGGGACGGTTTGATGGGTGACGGTCCCCAGGAGATGACCATTGAGGGCGCTGGCTGGGACAGGACGAAGAAGAGGAATCTGGTTGATCCTCAGCTGCAGAGGGAGTCCCTCGTCCATGATGGACGCATCCGCTCCAGAGTCCAGGAAGGTGGAGAAGCAACTTGGCATGAAAAAGTGGCCTCTGGCAGAAGGAGGGTCATGACACGGCTCGGCTCACCAGTACCTCCTTGGTTACTGGTGAGCCCTGGCTTTTACCGGGCAGTTGGGAACAACATGGCCGGCCTGACCACAGTACATACATAGGTTGTCCCTGCGGCGCCGGTCACGTTCCTCAGTCGAGAGTCTGGTGCGACCCACCTGCATGGGCTCGGTCTCCCGATGAGGTGGAATGGTCGATGGTTGGTTCGGAGAGGTAGCGTGCGTGGAGCAGGAAAATGAGCCGTGGCTGAAACGTCCCTGGCGCTTCACCAGCCGCCTGGCCTGGATGCGACGGTCCAGTCGAGTGTTCACCTCGATCAGTCCGTCCAAAGAGGTGGGCAGCTCGAAAGAGATGAGTTCATCCTTGATGTAGTCTGCCAAGCCAAGCATGTACGCATCGCATTGAGCAGCCATATTCCATGAGCTTAGCCGCGCCTTGGTCCAAAAGTCAATGGAGTAATCCGTGACGGTTTGATTACCTTGTTGGAGCCCCAACAATCCACCGGTGGCGTCTGGTCCCAAGGAAACCACTCCGAAAACCTTGTGTAATTCATCGGAGAACGCCTGGAAGGAAGCGCAGGCGGGCGTTCGGCGGTCCCACTCCGCCGTTCCCACTCCGCCGTTCCCCACAGACGGGCTCTCCCCATCAGGTGATTAATGGAATACGCCACTCTTGTTGTGTGCTGGGTCCATGTTGTGGCCAGATCGTACTGTAACGGGTGGTGTGTGGACCCAAGTGTAGTACGACCAGGAGACAGGGTAAAGTTCTGGAGCTTTATTCAAAGCGGAACACACAGCAGAACGATCTGGCAGTGAGTGTGTGTGAGAGTTTAAATACTGCAGGGTGTAGGTGCTGCAGAGTGCAGTGTTTCCCACAGACCAAGGACCAATGTGTGGTGCGGGGGGGGTGCGTGCGACGAAAGTGGATTTATTGCCTGATTCACGTCTTTTTTCGTTATTTTCACTCCGTAGTAGTTACAGTAGTCCGGTAACTTATCAACGCCCCAGCGTGTCCGGTTGCTAAGCGACGGGTGACATCGGTGGGTTCACGTGTTCGAGGATCGTCGCTCTCGCTCTGTCTCCGTCTGTGTGTTTGTGTGTGTGTGTGTCTGTGCGTGTTTGTGTGTGTGTGTGAACGAGAATGACAGGGAGAACGAGTGCTATGCGGAGATGAATGAACGGAACGATTTTTATATTTCCAAATCGCGTTGTAAAAAAAAAAGAGACAGAATCAATTCGTGGCGCTCGATGTTGATTCTGTGGCGCCGCGCCACACAATGGTCTATGTATGGGAAACACTGGTGAGCAGGTGAGAGTGATTGTGCTGATGAGGTGGGTGTGGCAGACAGGTGCACTGCATGAGGCTGATTAGGTGAGTGAGGGAGAGTGTGGTGAGAGAGCGGGGGCTGGGCTGTGAGCTGAGAGAAATAGTGCAGGAAGAGTGAACAGGCGTGACTGTGACAGAATTGAATTATTCTAAGTGAAGAGACGTGTTGTTCTTGTATTTGTAAAAACTTGTTGTGGCTTAACCCACTAAATGAATTGACTCTCAATTGTAAATTTAGAGGATCGATAGCCATCCACTATTCCAAGTCCGATTTCATTATGTTCTACTGTTTGATTTTGGAGCTTTTGTTCCATTGTTATATTATGCTGTGGTTATAGAGATAGTGTATCACTCAAGTAAAGAGGTCTGAATGGGTGCCGCTGTGTCTCACGATAACGTTACAAGACACATTAAAATATGAACAATGACTCTGTAAATCACTACGACCATTGCTAATTTAGCATTTATTCAGTGTATTTTGACAGTACAACGTCACTGTATAATGTCACAAAAGTACATATTTTTTGTCAATATGCAGCAGTGGTGGATGGCCGTAGCGTCGCGAAAAAGTGTTGTTAAATGTGTTTGGAAGTGTACTAAGAAACGTCCAAGGTAACCAGTTGTTTCAGATCCTCCCAAATCAAAACTGGACACCGACGAGATGTGACTTATTCGATAAGAAACCAGATGATCTGCAGCTTCTCAGTCACAGATGACGTGTCACGCAGAGTATCTGTCTTTGAAATATTTATATTTTGCTCAAGAGAGTTCGAATCCAGGTCATTGCGAATCTTTCAATAAATATATTATATTACATTTATTTCTTTGTGTGAAGCTATGATGCAGAGCTCACTGATTGCTCACAATCGTAATCACCACAACTGATATGAGATGCGGCTGAAAGATCTCTAGCGTTTTGTTTATGAATGTGTGACAAATCTGGCGACAGAAGTGGACAACATCTGCTGCTGTTGAGCGAACACAACGCATGCACGCATAGGGAAACCAGTAGGTTCGAAAACCAGTTGGCACGTAACACCGGCGATTACGGCACCGCACGGTCCCGCTATGTTAACAATTATAAGTCGGACAGTTTGTTATGATTTTACCTCTATGTACATATTGCTGACAAGGATGCATACAGTTTATTGAAAGATTATTTAAATTGCATGCAAATTCCTAGGTTATGTTATGCTCACTGTGACTAGGATACTTTCACTTTCGTTAGCTTGCAGTTTGGTTGTTAAAGCTAAGTTGTAAGTTATAGGATATATGCAGCTATTTAAGGCTATGGCATTTATTATAAGTGAACTGTTGTTAACATTTACATTGTATTGTTTACCTTTTCAGAACCACACACACACACACACACACACACACACACACACACACACACACACACACACACACACACACACACACACACACACATAGGCAAGTGTGTATTGAATTAAAGTGCAGCAAATCATGATCATCTGTCTCAGGCATCATTATTCACATCAAGTATTCAGGAACATAGGGAGAGCATTCTAGCAGATGCACACGCTGAGATTGTAACTGTAGCCAGCCTGTAATTATTGAGCCTCAGCAACAGACAAGGATACTTCGGCATGGACTTGAGTAGCCTGTGATCGAACTAAAGCACACCTGATGGAAAATACTCTTATTCACTTTTTTACTTCGAGATAGATGAGAAAATACCACTGTTTATGGAGTAAATATGAGGGTGGAATCAGCAGCCTGTTAGCTTAGCTTAGCATAACAAAAATTGGAAAAAGGGAAACAGCTTGATGGGCTTTGGCTAAAAGTAACAAAATCTAGTGCTTTATTTTTGTTTTTTGTTTTTGTACCGATTTAAGAAAGGGGGTAACATGTTATAAGTGAGCTTTAAATGAAGCCAACACACTGATAACTGAGGCATTCTATTTATCTCAGCGTTTATTTTTAAATGAAAAAAAAAACATTTGTGTTTGTCCATCGTTAAGGTAGAAACTTCTATCTTAACAATGGCCAAATACAAAAATGGTCGTCTTTTGGTGGATTTTCTTCTAAGAAACAGAGCCTTTCAAACTCTTTTTTAAAATTTTCTCATTGGCATACCAGCCTTTCTATCTAGTAATTGTGCTTACCATGTGAAAGTGTCCTTGCAACTGCTTTTAAGCATGCCGCCGTATAATGGTGTGAAGGAGCCTAATAGAACCCTTCCTTTTTTTTGACTGGATGGTTTCTCCACACAGTTTTTATGGAGGCTTTACGTCATTCGCTCTAGATCACGGGAGACGGGGGAGTGGCTTATCTCCATGGAAACCGTTATCAACTAAGCAATTTATTTCCGCCATCAACCATATAAGAAATAACCACTATTTCTGCTTGTTGTGGAAGTCACAGATAACCTGGAAAACTAAACGGCGTCGTGTCTGATTCGTAACATCATCTGGAGGCGCTTGGGAATATCATCGAGCTGAATTTTGCGTCATTCGAGTCATTCACGGTTTTCCAGGCACATCCAACTGGTAAGAGGCCCCGGGGTAGACCCAGAACACGCTGGAGGGATTACATATCTCGTCTGGCCTTGGAACGCCTCGGGGTTCCCCAGGAGGTGCTGGAATGTGTTGCTGGGGAGAAGGACGCCTGGAGGACCCTCCTTGGCTTGCTGCTCCCGCGACCCGGCCCCGGATAAGTGGAGGAAAATGGATGGATGGATGGATATCTGACATGTAAATTACCTGCCATGTTTTCCCTGTTAAATAATATTGTGTAGGCTAAATAAACAGAGCAGATAGAGAAAACTTTTAAACAATGTTTCATTTATTATATTTAGACCCTGGGTACACAATTTCAAGGCCGATCTATGCTGATTAATTGTTAAAATACATTGCTCTTTATTGTTCAATAGCAAAAAAATGATTGATAAAGGAGCGTTTTTCTGACCAATGAGAATTTGGTTGGACAAGACCATATAAACAAACAATTGACCCAGACTGCAGTTTAATTTGATGACACCAAATGCTAGTCATATAGCTGTTTAGTTCAAAAGTAAGCTTATGTCATATATTTGAGTTGATAGTGAGTTATGTTGGCACAGTTAATTATTTACATATTTACAAGTTAAATACTTTCATCAGTGACTTAAACTCAGTAACAATAATATTTGGAATCTACCTCTGTGGCTAAGTCTTCCTATAGGTTCTGAATGGTTAGGTCAGTCCCATGTGAGTTAAGCTGACCAAGTGTGGAAGACAGTAAAGTTCTGCTTAAGAAATAAATCTGTCTCCTTCCGTCTGTTTCTTCTCAAAAGGTTTGATCCGACTACCACACATCAAACTGTCACATTAAATAACCATTATAAGCCCAATGTAAAGCATACATTTATGATACAAACATTGCATCACCAAAAGGTGTGGGCCAAGAATCTCTCTTAAATCATCCACAAATGTGCGCACAAACACACACACACACACACACATGGAGAGAGTCTATGTTACCAGTGTCAATAGAGAATGTGCCCTGTAGCCCTTCTCCCTGTGAATTATTATTTTTATTTTTCTCCCCTTTTTTTAAACCATTGCTAACATGCTGATGTTAAGTGTCTTTATTAGCATGTTTGCTTGTAAACATTTGCTAATTAGAACTAAACACAAGCAAAGCAGAGGCTTATGGAGAAGTAAACAGTTTTGCAGGTATTTGGTCGTAAACCAAAGAATTAATAAAATTGGAGAAAAATGTTATTTGACCTAATGATAGCACTAAGGGAAAGGTCAGGGTTCACCAAAGTTAATACAATGCTGAATGCCTGCACCAGTTAATCAATCATCCATCCAGAGACAACCCTGAATGGGTCACTAGCCTATTAGAGCACTAACATGTACAGACATACAAACACATTGACACTTACAGGTGGTTTATGCTGCATTTCTTAGCTTATAATAAAGCGTCATACACACTAGAGTGGCTTATGAACATATAGCCTGTCTCCGATGAGCTGAGCTGCAACATCAGCAGCGCAGCTGGGATGAGTGATAATATTCTAGGGTCTCGACCTTCCTTCAGTCATCATGAGGGATTTTCAGCCATCTGCTGTTGAGCTTCTCTCTTACCCCGAATCTTTATGTGTGTGTATGAGTGTGTGCGGACGGGGTCATCCGTCTCTAACCCCCTTGTTGTGTATTTTTGTCACTGTTCCCAGACATAAAGAGAGGGGAAATATGCTTACATAAAGAGAGGGGAAATATGCTTTGGGAAAGACCAAAGCATATTTCTCCTTTCTAGGATTTATCAGTGGACCTAATCCATGACCCAGAGTTCAGACCAGGAAGCAGAAGCAGAGTCGCAGTCTTTCACACTTCTCTGCGCTTCCTTCGGAGCAGTTACCCACCCAGTTACCCACCCAAAACCCTATAGAGACTGTGTCTGCCCCACGACCACTTCAATTATTTAAAGTCAACAGAAGAGGAGTTATACAAAATAACTTAATAAAAGTTAAGGCAACCGATGCAACAGTGCATCAAAACAGGACAGTTAAATGTGGACTCTTAAATATTAGATCTCTGACGTTAGCCTTAATGAATCAACTCCTCCAAGTTATATTAATACTCATATTCCTCGAGGCACAGGCCGAGGAGGTGGAGTAGCAGCTATCTTTGACTCAAGCCTATTAATAAACCCTAAACCTAAATTAAATTACAACTCATTTGAAAGCCTTGTTCTTAGTCTTTCAAACCCGAGCGGGAAAGCATTAAAGTCAATTTTATTTGTTATAGTGTATCATGCACCAGGTGCGTATTCTGAATTCCTATCTGAATTCTCAGAGTTTGTATCTAGCTTAGTCCTTAAGACAGATAAAGTTATTATTGTAGGGGATTTTAATATTCATGTGGATGTGTATAATGATAGCCTTAGTACTGCGTTTAGTTCATTACTAGATTCTATTGGCTTCTGTCAGTGTGTACATAAACCGACTCACTGTTTTAACCATACCCTCGACCTTGTTCTGGTATATGGTATTGAAATAGAAAATGTAATTGTCTCTCAACAGAACTCTCTTTTATCGGACCATTTTCTAATAACCTTTGAATTTGTTCTACCAGAGTGTACGCCATTAGGCAAAAGTTTCTACACTAGATGTCTATCTGATAATGCTGTAGCTAAATTTAAAGAAGCGATTTCTTCAGGGTTTTATTCAGTACCATTGCTCAATATAACAGAGGACTCCTACGCTAGCTTTAGTCCGTCTCAGATTGACCATCTTGTTGATAGTGCTGCATGCTCACTGCGAATGACACTAGACCAGTGGTTTTCAAACTGTGGGGCGCGCCCCCCCTGGGGGGCGCCAGAGTTCTTCAGGGGGGGCGCGACGTGAGAAAAAAATAAACCCGAAAAAACCACTGAAAGTCGATGATTCAAATCATCAGTTTTCAACCGTTTATCTTCGTGCAAACCATTTAACAAATCTACACACTTGTATCTTCAATAATATCTAAACAGAATTTCGATATCATTTAAAATTTCTTCAGAATCACAGTTTTAGTTTCATACCGCTTCGTTTACAGCTGTTTTCATTGAAGACGTCAGCCCATTCTGATACACCTACTTCTAGACATCGTAACTCATTCATTTTTCAACCGTTTACGATCGTTCAAACCATTAAACAAATCTACACACTTGTATCTTCAATACTATCTAAACAGAATTTTGATAGCATTTATACTTTTTTCAGAATCACAGTTTTAGTTTCAAACCGGCATCGTTTTCAGTTGCTTATAATAATTTAGGTCACCATAGCAACGCCGGTAAACAAACCCCGCCGAATAGTCGAATCTCTGGACTGAAAAGGCAGATCTGATTCGACTCAGAAAATTCAGAGTCGGAAGATGTTGTAATGTTTAAAAAATATGTTAAAAAAATACGTTTCAAAGATATGTTTCAAATGTTTTAAAATTATGATCAGAGATGTTTAAAATGTGTAAAATAATTAAGATAGCTTTCAAAACACAGGTATTTAGAACATTATTTTTTTTGGGGGGGGGGGGCTCAGCTGAAAATTTTCTCTGAGGGGGGGCTCACTCTCTCACACTTTGAAAACCCCTGCACTAGACTCTATAGCTCCTCTAAAAAAGAAGCTAATAAAAGAAAGGAGGTTTGCTCCATGGTATAATCCTCAAACCCGCGATTTAAAGCAAATATCGCGAAAACTTGAAAGGATATGGCGTTCCACCAATGTGGATGAAGCGCGGTTAGTCTGGCGAGACAGTCTTAAAATATATAAGAAGGCACTCCGTAATGCTAGAGCAGCCTATTACTCAGCATTAATAGAGAAAAATAAGAACAACCCTAGGGTTCTCTTCAGCACTGTAGCCAGGCTGACAGAGAGTCACAGCTCTGTTGAGCCGTGTATTCCTATAAACCTCAGTAGTAGTGACTTCATGAACTTCTTTAATGATAAGATTCTAACTATTAGAGAAAAAAATTATAATCTACTGCCCTCAACCAGTACCGATCGATCCATAGCTGTAGAACCTGAAATATATTTAGATGGCTTTTCTCCCATCGACCTTCAACAATTGACTTTAACTATTTCTAAGTCTAAACCTTCCACCTGTCTCTTAGACCCGATTCCGACTAGGCTGCTTAAGGAAGTTTTACCTTTAATTAGCAACTCCTTATTAGAAATTATCAATCTGTCTTTACTGACGGGCCATGTACCACAGGCCTTCAAACTAGCTGTAATTAAACCTCTTCTTAAGAAACCTACTCTTGATCCAGAGGTGTTGGCTAACTATAGACCTATATCTAACCTTCCGTTCCTCTCTAAGATCCTTGAGAAAGCAGTAGCAAATCAGCTCTGTGACTTTATGCATAACAATAGTTTATTTGAGGATTTTCAGTCAGGATTTAGAGTGAATCATAGCACAGAGACGGCACTGGTGACAATTACCAATGACCTTCTAATAGCTTCAGACAAAGGACTTGTCTCTGTACTTGTATTGCTAGACCTTAGTGCTGCATTTGATACCATTGATCACCAAATCCTATTACAGAGATTGGAGCATCTTATAGGCATTAAAGGAACCGCACTTAGCTGGTTTAAGTCGTATTTATCAGACCGATCTCAGTTTGTATATGTAAACAATGAAAGCTCGATGAAAACCAGGGTTAGTCACGGAGTTCCACAGGGGTCTGTTCTTGGACCTATTTTATTTACCTTATATATGCTTCCCTTGGGGAATATTATCAGAAAACACTCAGTAAACTTTCATTGTTATGCAGATGATACCCAGTTATATCTATCAATTAAGCCAGACGAAACTAACCAGTTCTCTAAACTTCAAGCATGTCTTACGGACATAAAAACCTGGATGACCTGTAACTTTTTAATGTTAAACTCTGAAAAAACAGAAGTTATCCTACTAGGCCCAGATCACCTTCGAATTCAATTATCTAACGATATAGTTTCTCTAGATGGCATTGCTCTAGCATCCAGCACTACCGTTAAGAACCTTGGAGTTATCTTTGACCAGGATCTGTCTTTTAACTCTTATATAAAACAGATCTCAAGGACAGCCTTTTTTCATTTACGTAACATTGCGAAAATCAGGCAAATCCTGTCTCAAAGCGATGCAGAAAAACTAGTTCATGTATTTGTTACCTCTAGACTAGATTACTGTAACTCCTTATTATCAGGCTGCTCTAATAGGTCTCTTAGATCTTTACAGTTGATCCAGAATGCTGCAGCACGTGTTCTAACAAAAACTAAGAAAAGAGATCATATTACTCCAGTATTAGCTTCTCTGCACTGGCTCCCTGTTAAATCAAGAATAGAATTTAAAATTCTTTTACTTACCTACAAAGCTCTAACTGGTCAGGCACCGTCTTATCTTAAGGAACTTATAGTTCCATATTACCCAACTAGAGAGCTGCGCTCAATCAATGCAGGGTTACTTGTGGTTCCTAGAGTATATAAAAGTAGGATGGGAGCCAGAGCCTTCAGTTATCAGGCTCCTCTTCTGTGGAACCAGGTTCCAGTTTCAGTCCGGGGGCAGACACACTCACCACTTTCAAGAGCAGGCTTAAGACCTTCCTTTTTGATAGCGCTTATAGTTAGGGCTGGTTCAGGTTCGCCTTGGTCCAGCCCCTAGATATGCTGCTATATGCCTAGACAGCCGGGGACTACCTAGGATACGCTGAGCTCCTCTCTCCTCTTCTCTCCCTCCTTCTTTATGTATTAATCTCCTATTTAGGCACATTACTGATTTTGCTTCTTCCCCGGAGTTCTTGTGCTTTCTCGCCTCGCAGGTTCCCAGGAATCGGGGTTATATTTGGACTGTCATCGTGCCACCTACTGAGGCCCTGCTGACACCCACTACTACTACCACTATCATTATTAGTCACATTACTATTATTATTGCCTGTACTATTACGCTTATTGACTTGCTTGTACCCTGGAGTCTTTGTGCTTTCTCGCTTCGCAGGCTTCTATAAATCGTGGCTGTACCTGGACCGTGGACGTGCATCCTGCTACGGCCCTGCTGACACCGACTGCTACCACCATTATTATTACTAGTCACATTACTATTACTATTACCTGTACCATTAAGCATTTTAGCTTTACTTCCACCCTGAAGCCCTTTTGCTTTCTCGTTCTGCAGGTTTCCATGAATCGTTGTGGTACCTGGACCGTAGTCGTGCCTCCTGCTGTGAGCCGACTGACACCCACTGCTACTTCGATTATTATTATTAGTCACATTACTATCCCTATTTTCATGACTATAATTCTACTGTAATAATTGCTGCTGTTATTACAAGTAGTCTTATTATATGAATCATTTATGTCATATACATTGAATGTGTTGTATCTCTGTTATGCTGCTCATTCTGTACACATGACATCTATTGCATTCTGTCCATCCTGGGAGAAGGATCCCTCCTCTGTCGTTCTCCCATAGGTTTCTTCCTTTTTTTCTCCCTGTTAAAGGGGTTTTTTAGGGGAGTTTTTCCTGTGCCGATGTGAGGGAAGGACAGAGGATGTCGCATGTGCACAGATTGTAAAGCCCTCTGAGGCAAATTTGTAATTTGTGATTCTGGGCTATACAAAATAAACTGAATTGAAACTGAATCATCCATCCATAGTATGCCAAAACAGAAATGAAATAATGCAATAATATTAATACATAAATTTCCTAATGATGTAACTGCTACATGACAAAAAAATAACAAATCTTAAAAGAGCCAGGTTTGAATACAGCATAACTGACAGCTATAGAATGAAATGTATCTAATGAACATAAGAAAATATGTCTGCTTGAACAAGAAATAGGCTACATAACAATGAAAGTGAAAAAGGAAGGGTAATGAGATCAAGAGAGGAGGGGAAGGCAGAAAAAAAACAATAGCCTGATTGAGCAATAAGGAAGAGAGAAGACTGAATAGAGGGGGTCAGTGTTATTTCCATTCACATACATTTATGAACTAATATTTTTTTCGGAATTTATAAAAACAGTATTTCCCAGTCTGTTCTCTAGTAACTCATCATTATCTACAATAAAGTATTCCATTCCATACTTAAAATATTCAATAATGATCAGATCATTCCTGATTTGTCCCTCTCCTGTTCCTCAGTGAATGCTCCCATTGTTGTGTACCGTATTGTAAAGTGTTACCTCTTTATGCACTACCAGGACATCTGGATGAATTAATCCCGACATTGTTTTATTATTGTATGCGTTTGTACTTTTACACATAATACAATATTTTTCTTCGTGGTGGTGTAAATGAGCATCCCTTTAAATGTAATGTCTAGTCTGAACCTCTACAAGGAAATACAGTATGTTGTTTGCATAGGTTTGCGTCACACTGATCAAACTACATACAGCATGAAGCAGCTTCAGTCAGCAGATATGTGATGTAACAGAGGCCGGTGGGCTGCAGAGGAGCACGGAGCAGAAAGCAGCAACACTGCCACACATCAAAACCAAAGCAGCATCTTTACTTTATTTTAGATTCACTGCAGGCAGTTTGTGTCAGTTTCGTCACTCAGCTTATTTTAAATATTTATACATATATATAACTGATATGTATATTTAATTGTAAAACACCTCTGAGGTGTTAGGGTTGTTCATCGCCTGGCTGGTCTGTAGAGTATGAGGCGCTTAATCTCAGGGTTGTGGGTTCGAGCCCCACGTTAGGCTCATGGGGTAGAGCACTCGTTCCACAATCGCAAAGTGGCCGGTTCCAACCTTGGCCTCTACAGTCCATATGCTGAGGTGTCCTTGAGCGAGACACCTAACCCCAAGTTGCAACCCGGGCGCTTCTTAGCAGCCCACTGCTACTCAGGGATGGGTTAAATGCAGAAGGGAAACTTCATGTATATATGTATGGGTCAATGACGAATAAGGCTTCTAAAAAGATAATTTTAAAAAGTATTTTCAAATTGGATGTAATGAATATTGTGTGTGGAACAATGTTGTTAAACAAGTCTCATTTGTTAAATTCCTTTTCAAAGTGGTTAAATTCATTTTTAACAGTATTTTATAACTTCACCGGCTAAAAAATGTCAGGTGGCGCTCCCAAATATTTGTTAGTATCCCTTAGAGTGTGTACAGTGCCTAACACATATTTATTTTGTGGATGTGTTTTGTATTTTTAATAATTTAAGATCATTGCATTCTATTGGCATGTTTGGTATCTTAAGCATCAAATTTTACATTTAAAATTATAAAAATAATGATACAAATATACAAATGAACACATGCAATACAATAGTTATTAACATTATAGTTATCAACTATTTGGTCACTTAAACCTTTTATTTATTGCTCTAAATTAATGTTTTATCTGGTTGCACAACCTGACGTTTACCAGTTGTACCACCTGAAAACATTAATAATGACAGGATTATGGCTGAATAATTACCTTTTTACTTCAAATACAAAAAGATAATGCAAGTCAAAAGTCTCTATTGAAAAAAGTAGTAAATATTTCATAGTAATCATGTTCACTACATAGCAACTACAATATGCTACAGTGCAATGGATTGATTAGATGGACAGACTAAGGGGGACATGTGCCCGAGCCATCGGACATCTACAATGGCCTCTCCATTTGGACTTCATATTATGGCCTCTGGTTGACAGCTGGCTCATTTTCAGCATCTGGAATTAGCAGTGCGACACTTTCTTTGAGACAGCGCCTGATGGGCCATCTTAAAGAGGAGTGGTGAGACACTGGACCATTACACCTCCTTTCTGATAACTGTGACTGAAATGAGTCCTACATGTGTCTGATATTAGGCATGTCAACTCTCTTTCTGCCTGCAAGGAGTAAGACAACCTCAGGCACAAATGTAGTTGTCACAATAAAAATCCTGATGTCTTTATTGGTGTCTGTGTTGGTGCTGATCTAAATTTGTTGTTTTTTTATTTTCTAAAGTGAACAAATAGAGAGCATATAGGGTGAAACCATGAAAAAGAGTCCAGCATTATGAGCATTTATCCAGAATCCTGTGCTATTTTTTTTTGGATTAGTCATAGCCTATTAAAACCTTAAATACCGATCATCATGAAACTATTTTCGTGGTATGGTAGTCTATATCACTTGTAGTTTTTTTAGTGATGTACAGAATCATAGGGGCGATGCATAGCTATGACGTTGTTGAATTTAAACATTTATGGAGGGAAAATAAACCATCCATTATTGACATAGAGCGCTGTCCTGAGACCAGGTGGAAGCCAAAACCTTTATTGCACGTATTGGTGGGAGTGATAAGGGAAAAGCCCGGATCATTCCTGCCTTATCACAGTCAATTAAAGCGTTTGATAAATCTCCAGGACAGAATACTACTATTATTCTGTGTGGCTGTGTAGCAACAAGGCTGTAAAGCCTTGTGCAACAGCACAAAGTATATAATCCTGCGGGCTTAATATTAATATTATTATTAATCTTCTTATTCTTCTTCCGTACAAAAGTTTGGCGCGTAACTCCCGCCGCAGCGTTGCAAGCACATGCGTAAAAAATACATCAAAACGTGCGGCCTGGTCGGGAATCGAGTGCTATTTCTCTTCTCAGAGATTCGCCCAGCGGTTTCCACGGGAACGGGGGAAAACGGCGAGAAATTTCCCCATAGAGATGAATGCGTTTTCGGCGTGGAGAGAGCTTAAAAACACTCAACTTTGGGCCCAGACTGACTCATCATACTTTAACGTAAAAAATGGATTTGAGGTTTAAAACGTGAAAAAAACTCTGGACTATATTCGGCCAAATAGGCATTTTGATAGCTAGCACAGATTTCATGACATCAGAGTTTAAGTTTCAGGAAAATTTAAGCCTTTTTCAGGGTTTACAATGGGTGTGTATTGGATGGAATGTTCAGACCTAGAGCACGTGATGTCATAGTTAGAGTGAGAGGAGCTTCAAAATCTTGTGAAAAATATATTTTAAAATTGCCAGAATTCCCACAATTTTCACTCTTCAGGCATATTTTTTGGTTCAAATTGTAGATAAACTTGTCCTAGTCGCAGCCATAACACTATGGAATCCAACAGTCTTACACATTTGACTCCATGTGCCTGAAAGCAACATGAACTCCAACCAACTGCTCCATTAGACTCCATGTTAATTCTGACGACAATTTCTCAAAGAAAGCAGATGGTACCAGTTTTCTAACCTGCTCTGAAGCTCATATTTTTTTAAAACAACAAACATAAAAAGTACATCTCTGCGTTCGTCATAGTGTTAGCTTTCATAAGATAAGAATATATTTTCCATTGGAATTATGGTTTTACGATTGTAGGTAGGAGTTTGACAGCTAGTTTTGTTCAAAATCAGTGTCTGCTCTCCCCTCTCTTAATTAGTTCACCCAGGTGCTCCCTCACCATGGCAACCAGTGACACACGCACAGAAGCATGAGCGCACGCACGCAGTGCCTGTGTGTGTGTGCGTGTGTGTGTGTGTGTGTGACCCAGAGTTCCCGTTGACCGGTAATTACCGGTCTTTGACCGGAAAAAAATGAGGAGGACCGAAAATTCCAAATGTCTCCGGTCAGAATGACCGATTGGAAATAAGGCCCCGTCCACGCGGAGCCGAAACGTTCGAAAACTATCCGGTTTCGTTTTATGCGGAATATTCAAGGCGCTGGTTCTCCACAGAAAAAGCGCGCATGCTGTATGCGCGCATCAACCCTGCGCACATACAGCATGCGCGCTTTCTACGAACATTCAGTCACGAGGAGATTCAACCTTTTAAATTGAGCCGAAATACTTTTGAATTGTGTTTAAATATGCTACAGTGGTCATTTGTTTAGCCAATTCATGTAAAACAATGAGGGTTTTGATTGTAGCGTAGCCTGTGTGATAAAATAAATAAGTTGTTACATTTCGTGCACACGCTCAAATTGATCGCTATAGACTACCGTATGTTTATGAATTAAACGGCGGCAATCTAGCGAAAGCCGGCGGCAAGCTTTGCGGAGTACCGGTATCTATCAAACATGGCGAATCAAAATATGATCACCCACTTCTTCAAACCAAGTAGCAGCAGCGGCAGGTCTGACGTCACACACACACCTCCACCTGTGTCAGAAGAGGCGGCTGATGCTGTGCCCGTGGCTCCAGCAGAAAAGAGGAGGAAAACGCGGGCGTTCAGGCCGGACTGGAAAGAGAAGTTCCCCTGGGTGAGGTGCGATATTGTAGAGGATGAGGAGAGGCTGTTTTGCGCTCAGTGCGAAAAATCAGGGAGGAAGAATGGCTTCACTCGGGGTCCGCAAATATGCGATTCTCAAGTTTAACAGAGCACAGTCAGTGCAATGATCACATTTCGGCTGCCAACCTAAAACAGCTACAAATGGCCATGAAAGGCCAATGTGAGAAAGCCACCGACTCCTCCAAAAAAAAGTTGTGCTCGCAGATGAAAGTTGTGTTTCACATGGCCAAACACGACATCCCGGGTCATCAGTATGTGGGGATGACAGAACTTCTGAGAGCAGTTCAGGCCCCGGATTTCACCACATCTGAGGGGCTTTACCGGCACAGCGAATCCATCTGTGACATGGAAATGGCTCTCGAGGATGTGGTGTTGAAGGGATTGGATGAGAAAATACGAGCCAGTGATTACATCGGGATCATAATTGACGAGACCGTCAACATAACGGTTGACAAAAAGTTGATCCTGTATGTAAAATTGCAAGTGAGTGGAAGAGTGGAGACGTGCTTTGTGGGAAACTACGACGTACACTCCGGGACGGCACAGTGTATTTTCGATAAAGTAGCGGAGATTCTCCGCGGCAGGAATGTGGAGCTGTCCCGCGTAATCGGACTGGGCTCGGATGGAGCCAGCGTAATGATGGGGAGGCATGCTGGAGTTGGCGCTCTCCTGAAAAAAGAGAGTGTGTTTTCCATCCAGGTGCACTGTGTTGCCCATCGTACTGCGCTGGCCGCGATAGATGCCGCTAAAGCTGTGGACCGAGTAGGAGCCTACAAGCGCACAATTTCCGCTGTGTACTCCTTCTACAAACACTCAGCTAGCAGGACCAATCGCCTCCGTCAACTAACAGCAACTCTGAGCGAAGAGGACATGACGAGTCTGAAGCAGCCATGCGCTGTCCGCTGGCTGTCATTGCATAGGGCAGTGGAGAGTATTAAAAAGAACTGGCCTGCTTTGGTGATGGAGCTAAATGAAGAAGCTGTGGGAGGAAATGCCCAAGCCCAAGGCCTCCTGGGACAAATCCAGCCATACAGCTTCATCGCCTTGACGCACACACTGGCTGATGTTCTCCCCGTGATGACCAAACTGAATTTGGTTTTCCAGAAAGAGGATGTGAATCTGGCCACAATCCGACCAATGGTTCAAGCATCCGTCTCGGCCCTCACACATCTGCGAGATGCACCCGGTCCAGAAGAACAGAGGTACCAAACGGACTCCCAAGAAGGCATGTACAAAGGCATTCAAGTGACCCATGCAGGCGACCGGTCCGTTCAAGCCTTCAAAAATGCCCGAACAAGATACATTCAACACCTGATCGATGCTTTACACGCCCGTTTCCCTGACGATTCCCTGGATCTGCTTAACTGCTTCGACGTCCTTCTTAATCCCTCCCGATACCCACAGACAGCTGGTAAGTATAGGCTAGCCTATTTGATTACGTATGATGTAAAACATATAGCCTAAGTTAAATAGAATATTATTTTTAAATGACCAATGCTCGCATATTCTGGTCAATAATAATAATAATAGGACCAATAGGCATAGGCCTAATACAGGCCTAACAATAGCCTAATAAGAGCCATAATGCAAACTATAAGGGCACTCGAGAGCTATAGGCCTACCTCCGCTAAATGCTAGTCTGATACGCAAATGTTGTGAGTTTAATGGGTTCTTTAGGCCATGCTGTAACCGTCAAAATTGTGGTAAAAATCGTCCGTGTTGCCATAATAGGCTGCTGACAGACAATAATGAAAAGCGAGACAGTAGGCTAATGTAGGCCTAACAAAACTGATTTGTACAGTGTTACATGAACTTTGGAGACACAGAGGAATAACCAAGGAATAATTAGTTGTTTATTGGCTAAAAATAAAAAGCACAGACTGATTGTCCCTCCGTTCCCTCAGCACTTCGGGAGTATGCTGAACCAGCCATCCAAACCATGCTGGGTCATTTTGGCCAAGAAATTGCAAGCGAGGACGATTCGGCCACAGCCACCACATTCATCGATGCCGCAAGCGCGAAGCGAGATGCCATCCCAATGATGACAGCCCTCCGCAGTTACGGGGGCTTGCATTTTTCATCGGCCTGCGAGATGCTCATAAGAGATTACGCGGAAATCTTCCCAGAGTGGGTCAAACTGGCAAAGGTAGCCTGTGTTATCCCCGTCTCCAGTGTGCCAGCGGAGAGAGGCTTCTCCCTGCAGAACCGCATAAAGACTGCTCAGCGAAGCCGCCTTGGGGAAGGAAGAGTCACAAGGCTTATGCGCATTGCAAGCAGCAAAGACACACTAGATACATTTGACTTTAATTCAGCAGCGGCACGCTTCACAGCTGCCAAATATCGAAAGAAGTAAAATATCGATTTTATTTATTTTATGCTGTAGGCCTAGTTCAAATCGCGGCCGGCAATTCACTGTTTCTTATCCACTTTAAAATACTCCCGTCTCTTGTTACACTGTAGCGTAATTATTTTCATTACAGTCTGCATTTTATGTTACGCGCCAGTTTGTTTTACTGTAGGTAGCCTACTTTGTATTGTTTTAGGCTATTATTATTTATGCCTTGCCTTGCATTATAGACCTAAATAATTTTTGTTCGTCTGCACTTTAAAATGCAATGTTTAATTGTTCTGTCACCTGCCAACCTTTTAATTAAAAACACCAGGCTATAAATCGACATGCCTTGATGATATTATTCTTTATATAGCCTGCCTATCAATTTTTTTAAGTGCAATAAACACGGACATTATATCCGACCGATTTTTTTCCAATTTGACCGGTAAAATTAAACCTTCCCGGTCATATGACCGGCACCAATTTCTTCTAGCGGAAACACTGGTGTGACCTATGGATCTCAGAAACAGAGATGAGGAGCGATAGCTCTTCATTCTCAAGTGATCTCGTGGTCACATTTCAAACACCACAAACATAACAAATATATCAACGCGATGGGCAGAGTCTCTTCTCTCTATTGATGATATTATTTTGGCGATTGGACTCAAATATTTTTTCAAAAGTACCCCAAAACTAACCCTCATGGTCACTTTTAAACACATACAACACATACAAACATAACTTTAAACATGGCTCCACATTATATTTAATTAAACTAACCAACTGAAGTCTTGGAGAGGAGACACATTGTAGGGATTTTTGATGCTAGCATGGTGACGGCTTTGGTTAAGCAGGACAAAATGGCTGA
Organism: Anoplopoma fimbria; assembly: GCF_027596085.1. Taxonomy (NCBI): domain Eukaryota; kingdom Metazoa; phylum Chordata; class Actinopteri; order Perciformes; family Anoplopomatidae; genus Anoplopoma; species Anoplopoma fimbria. The sequence goes on along the minus strand of NC_072459.1, from coordinate 17,019,842 downwards.
CATATAAGATTGTTTATTGGAATTTAACTCTGTGAGAAAGGCGGCCTTCATGAACTTGGTCATTTGATTGACAGAGCGAGACTGTGTGTGTGTGTGTGTGTGTGTGTGTGTGTGTGTGTGTGTGTGTGTGTGTGTGTGTGTGTGTGTGTGTATTTCTCTCTCTCTCTCCCTCTTTCACTCTCCCTCTTTCTATTTCACTCACTCTCTCTTACTCTCGCTCTCTCTTTCACTCACTCACTCACTCTCTCCCTTTTTCTAATCTCTGTTTCTCGATCTCTCAATGCCTTACTTTCCCTCACACACAATTTCAGGTAGAACCTTCCCTGTGTTATCACCAGTTATGGCCAACAGTAACTCAGCACGACTACTATTAATACTACTATTAATACTACAACAACTTCTTCTACTACTATTGCTGATTCAACTATTTCTTCTACTTAACCACTGATATTACTGCTGCTACGGATACTACTACCACTACTATAACTTCAGCTTCTAAAACTACTACTCTTCTTATGATTGCTTCTTCTACTATTACTACCACCTCTACAGTTTAACAGTTCAGCTTCCAGATTTTTCTTCATTGTATTTCAGCTGTTTGCTTCTTTTGATGATGCAGTTCAGCTTCCATCTCTGCCAGTTTTACAATTCAACTATCAGGTTTTTTCAACAGTGCAGTTCTTTGCTTTTGGGCTTTTTCAGGAAAGTCATTTGAAACTTCCACATTTTCAGCAATGCTCTGTGACTGATTTCAGCTTTCAGCATTCCAACGCATTTTCTGCAGGATTGTATTATTTATGCGATTGGACTTGCTTTTTTTTCAAAATAAAACTCAAATGTACCTCAAATGAACCCCAAACTAACCCTAAATGAACCCCATTGATGCAGCTGTCTCAGAACTGTTAATATATGCAACGTCTTCGGGCAGTAGCAGCCACACAGTCAAAATGTCTTGCGGAATTTTCTAGTATTAATCTTCTTATTCTTCTTCCTTACAAAAGTTTGCCGCGTAACTTCCGCCCCAGCGTTGCAAGCACATGCGTCAAAAATACATCAAAACGTGCGGGCTGGTCGGGAATCGAGTGCTATTTCTCTTCTCAGAGATTCGCGCAGCGGTTTCCACGGCAACCGGGAAGAACAGCGAGAAATTTCCCCATAGAGATGAATGCATTTTGTGGAGAGAGTTTAAAAGCACTCAACTTTGGGCCCAGACTGACTCGTCATACTTTTCAAATGAAACTCAAATGTACCTCAAATGAACCCCAAACTAACCCTAAATGAACCCCATTGATACAGCTGTCTCAGAACTGTTAATATATGCAACGTCTTCGGGCAGTAGCAGCCACACAGTCACAGGTTTGATATTCATACCGACCTGCTCATTTACAGTAGGAGCTGTAGATTACAGCTGCAGCTAAATGCCTACAATGATTCTGAAAATGTAACCTAATTACACTTCCATCCCTCTTTCTACATCTAATCGTCAACATTTTGTACCTGGCGACCATGATCACCACAAGCTTTAGCTTTAATGTTATTACCGTGAGTAATTGCAAGAAATGTAGTGGGCGGCCATCAGGCGTGGCAAATGTTGATGTGTAAATGTAGTCAGGAGATTATTGAGATTGATTATCATAACTTCATACTTCAACACTGCTAATGGTAATGCCGCTCTCTAATCTCATACTCTCTCTTATCCTATTCTGTCTTTTTAACTCTATCTGTCTCACTCTCTCTTTCACTAGTCTCCTTCATTGTCCCACTATCCCTTCTTTAGTCCCATCTAACTTTGCTCATAACTCCTCTACTGCGTGAGAGGTATGTCATTTCCTCCTCCTCCTACATAATCTTGCTACTTCTCTCCATTTCGTCCTCCTTCCATCTATCCTGGGGCCCTGTAGTGAGCTTTAAAAGGGTGTGTGAGTAAGTGAGTGAGTGAGACAGAGAGGGAGAGAGAAGGAGAGAGAGAGAGGCACTGACAGAGAGATCTTAAGAAGAAGAGAGAATAGGGAAACAGCCTGAAAAAACAAAAAGAGTATGCACTGCTGTGGATAATAGCAGTGTACGTGTGCATGTGTATTTGTGTGAGAGAGAAATAGGGGGCGGGAGAGCAAGGCAGAGGCTCCTCTGATCACTAACTTGGTGTCCTACTTATTCACTCTGCAGCACTCCCAAATAACAACCCTGAGCTGGGATATTGAATACCCAAAACACACAGGCACAGAAATAACCACTTACATACTTTCTCGCACACACACACACAAACACACATAGAGCAAGGAACTTACTCACTCTAAACAACAACAGTGATATTACATCCCTTAAAGACACACGCCCCCTTCACAATACAGAAATAAAACACACAATGATAGAGAAAGAGATGTAATAGTAATGTAATGTAATAAAGATGTAATCCCTTCCACGGACACACTGGAGGTGGTACAGTCTGTTTTGCCTCTATTTTTTCCTTCTTTCTCTCTTTTCTCACTATCCGTCATTTCCCAGATTCCTCTCTAACAGAAAGGAGACAGAGCAGATGCATTCAGATCAACTTTTACTTCTTCCAACTAAGAACTCGTAGCACCCTAAAAAACAACTTAACAAAACGTCAGCCTTAACCAAAAATGATGTGCTCCATATCAAAATCTGAAACAATGGTACAGTTTAAAATTTAGTCCATGGGTGTATAACAAGAACATGATACCGCGTTTGAGGTTGGGCGCTTTTCAATCCTATGAAAGTTGCTCAGTGGCGCATGAAGCATAGAAAAATTTGACTCCTGGGTTTAAAATGAAAATACCTGGATCTTCCCAGGATCTTCAGCGTCCATGGGCCCATAGAGCAAATGCACTTACGTTTCCTTTAACCCGGCCTCCCAGCCCTCGGCCCCACCTTGTTATCAAACGCAATCACATGAACAGAGGAAGGAAATAACTCTGCATTCGGCTATTAGTGTATTTTATGACATTTAGGACCTAATGATTTAAATAAGGGCTATTTAAGTGTTTGTACTGGGAAGTTAATTTACCCCAAAAAATAGTTATACCCCGGGTTACCAATGTCTCTTTCCCGATTTAAGTATATGGGGAAAAGTATTTACACCAATGTCGAATTTGCTTCAAAGCCCGCAGCGCTCTTCCTTAGGGCCTGAACTAAACCACAGAGTTGTTAATGGCCAGGATTGGGAGAGGTGTAACCATTGTAGCATTTGACAGCACAGCACAAGCCTTTTCTCTCTTTTCTGTGGATTTGAAACTAAGCCACCAGGACATTTCAAAATGTGTGCTTTCCCATGCTGTGACAAGACTATGTGGATGAAGCATTGTATTGTTGAATTTTTTCATATAGCGGCTGGCTAGTTGGCTAGCTACCTTGCTAATTCCACCATCATTTTATGGTTCATGCCACATTTCATGGTTTGTTACAAGCATAATATGTATCACATGACCTGCTGGGCTTGGCTCCAGTTAGTTTAAAATGTAGCAGACTTAACTGTTTTCAACTTTCCGTTCATGATGGCCATTACCCTTTTACTTAGCTAATGCTTATCGCTAGCCCTAATGCTAATCACTAGCACTACTGCTAATTGCTGGCATGCTGACTTTTGCTATTATTGTGGTAAGGTAAGTACGGTTAAGGATAGTAAAAAAATGTTTAATTGAATTGAATCAAACCAAACTGAATTGAACTGAACGAAAGAAAGAAAATGGGATTTAGTAAGCAGCACAGTCATTTGTTGTGGAAGTTCAGGATAACAGCTGTTTATGGGAATGTAGGCAGGACAGAAAATATTTCAATTTCTGGCAGTTTTACAAGCCTAAGGAGCGTGAAAGTTGACTTCTTTTATTTTGTATACAAACGTTATTTTTTCTTTGTCAATTTGTATTGTATATATTTTCTTAATACAATCCTATGTATTTTAGATCATCTGTTTTATGTCTGTGAATTCACATGAATATGATTTTATTATTCTTTCATATAATTGGAAATGAGCATTGACAATATACTGAATGTATAATCTTCTTTGGCTCAATATATATAATATTTGAAATAGTATAATTATAAACTTGTAACTTGATCAAGTTTTCCTTAAGTAAGTTAGTATGCTTTAATAAATTGCCTTGCATGCCACTAACAATAGTCAATAATGACTAAAAAGATACACAAAACAGAACCTGCTGTCATCCAGTGGCGCAACAGACAGCTGCTGGCTGCTATGAGTGGGCTGTCTTAACAGATGAAACGGTTTGCTGCTTAAGTGAAGCAACATTTTACTGAAGCGAACAGCAGATATCTATCCATGGAGGAGTGGATAGCTGCTTTTGAAGATAAAGCAAACAGTGCAGCAAACAAATAAGCTCTTAATCAAAAAAGTTTAATGCGCATTTTTGACAATAATTTCCACACTATTTTGGGGAGACTGGAATAAATAGGTATGAACAAATTAGATTTGTGTCAACTGTTCAGACTAGGTGGTCATTCTGTTGGGTTGTTTTAAAACACAAAAGCAAACCCGTCTTTGTAATTATTCCACCATGAATCCATTATTTATCAGACAAAAACATAACTAATGTAAGTAAAAAAATAGGTTACATAGTCCCAAGTTTCTTTTATCTATTTACATTTTATCACAGACTGAACTCGCCTCACAACAGGTGAAGTCACTTCTTATATAACCGAAGCTCTAGCTGCCAATCCTAATTTGCACAAACATCCTCCTAATAACTTTTCATGCATTTTCTTTACTTTTACTGTTGTAGTTTGTTCGTATGTTTTTTCTCTTAACATATTCATTTCATTATTTTCCTGCTGCCTGCACCTCTGGTTGGTTGTTTGGGTGGATCTTGCGGCCTCCACCCTCTATGCCAGTAACTCACTGGCCTGTGTGCCACACTTCAAGCAAGACTAGATGCTTATACAGAGTACATGGCGACACTTCATCGACATCTTCACATTGGACCCCATTTGAACAGAATGCCACCAAATATGTATGAAAAGAGGCAGCAAAAAGACAACCTCCTTCAATGCCCTAAGTTCGGCCGTAGGCCGAGACCAGACATAATTCTAAGTCTTGAGTCCCCAACAAATAACCACTACAAATAGCCCTTCAACCCCTGTATTTAAATACTGACTTGTAAAACAAGTTACTGACCCTCATTGCATGGTGTTCAAATAAATGCACTACATATACCGTCTTTCCATAGAAATAGCATTCCCCAAGGTGATGAAGCCAGAAACAATGAATTTACCAGGCAAAATTTGGAATAAATATATATATATGTGTGTGTGTGTGTGTGTGTGTGTGTGTGTGTGTGTGTGTGTGTGTGTGTGTGTGTGTGTGTGTGTATGTTTATAATCAGTTGTCAGGCTAACTAATTCTACACAGCATAATTTATCGTTACATTATTATTATTGTAAGGAGAGGCCCAAGTCTATATTACAATGGCCCAGGGTGAACAATAGCAACAGATATAACACCAATCGCAAGAAAGTTTCTTTTTAGAAGGAGGTGATTTCATCCAATGCTGGAGTGATTGAGTTTTTGTGTGCAAAATACACACAAAATGCAACACTGCAGTGACTGCCACAGATTCTGCCTTCTTCAGTCACCTCACCCAGCACATTTTCACCACCACAGATAGCTGTCTTATTGGTCAGTCTCAAGGAGTTTGACATTATTTAGATGCAGAGAGACAGTTGGCTATTTAGGAAATAATTAATAGGTCCGCACCTCTGTGACCTCATAGCTCATTCCTATGTTGTAAGCTACCAGAAGCTACCAGATCATCCCCCAACTAAGCGTGCTTTTTAAAAAACATTTCACAAATAGATCCACACATATTTTCCTCAAGGTACCTTAAGAACATTATGAATGGTAACCGTAACCTATTCCTAACCGATCAGCGGCAAACCTTTTGGTAGACAAACTGTTCCCATGTTCTCTTGATTGGATGGTGGAGATTAAATACAATGATTAGGCACCACATCCCTCACTTTCTGGTATTGCAACCTCATTTTCTCTTTCAAAAATCATATGAATGATCAGTGATAAAAAAAAGGGATTTTAATGTGGTTAAAGTAATATGTAGATGAAACAATGTTATTTAAATATACTGTCGTATTGTAATTAGCTAATTTTATGAATCTCAGAATTTAGACCACACTTAAGTAATGTTTGGACCCATACAATAGTTAATTAATAGTATCAAATCACATTATTTACTAATATTTTTTTCATATCAAGTTGTGTAATAATACTGTGAATATATGTATGAAGCATCATTTGACAAATTTGAAAGATGTCACTACTGGGAATTAAAAATGCTCATAGTTGCAGAAACACCCTTTTATACACTGTACTATAATACTAGACTAACTCTACAAAGCAATAGATGATTATTTCCATTTTGTCTAATTGGAGCATCAAAAGATACAATGCAGACTTTTTGCCTGAGACCTGTTAGCTTAAGCCTCTCGCCTATAGCATGATATCCTGTATGCAGCGTTTAAATGCATATTGAAGACCCTTTTACAGTATTCTTGTTTCAAAATGAATCAGCAAGAGATGGTGTTCTCATCCAACTTGTGAAGCTAATGTAAGTATTGGCTTAATTAGCCAGCTACCTAGCTAAAGCTGCTAAAATCTCCTAGAGACATTTGTTAACTGAGCTTCAAATTGGATGCTGGCAGTCTGTGATATTTTGCTTTTGTCTATCCCATTGTTTTGAAAATTAGAAAATAAGGTAAAGGTAAGATTAAGGTATGTCTGCCACCGTTATTATTGCAAATTACATGTGCCATGCGAGAATGGAAAATTTAACAAAGAGGTCCTGGGACTCAGCAAACAGCCTGTGGAAGCCATTATGGGCACATTTTAATCATTCAATTATTATTCTAATGAAAGAGTTTTTTGTAAAAAAAAACTAAATAAAAACATTTTGGTGTTTGTGGCAACAAACAAGTTTTTTGATTTAACATATCACTATGATGTAAATGCGGATTGCACAAAGTAATGGCTATAGAATACTGACACCATCAGTGTCACACGCAATTCTGTCTGCCATTGGGGACGATCTCCCAGGAAAATGAAAGTTCCATTTACAGCACAAAGATGGGTCAACAATTGCACAACCAAAACAGATGGACCCTCCATCAGAGGTTGGAGCGACTCAAATAATTCAGGCTGTTGTCATTGGCTCTAACCTGTGGAACGGCAATTTTGCTTATCCGGTGGGGAGTTTGGGCAGTACGGTAACATGCTTGCCGTTTCTAAGGTAAGCTAAGTTAATACGACTGAATGTGTATGGGTGGAAATAATTTCACACAACAAGGAGTCTTCTGTTTCTGGACTTTTTTTAACCTCCACAGTTGAGAACTGGCTGTTCTATGAATTTTTACAGGGGTGGCAAGGGAATGTCTACAGGTGGTCACTAGGGATATTAATGTGTGCATGTAGCGTGCAGATTTTTTTTTAATGCATGAATATTCTACATGATAAACATATTAATAAGCAACATGCATACTCATAACTGTTGTTGGCCAGTCTCCTATTTTGCGGAACTTTTAAAGTCAAATAAGCTAACATTTACAATGACAAATGAATAGGACCTTTTTCAGAGTTCAGAGTTCATTTACAAAAGTTAAGGCTATTAAATAGTCAAAAAAACTGAAAACAAAAATGCATAATGCAAACCCTGGGTTATATTTTCTGCTAAATAACAAAAATCATTCTAGTGTTTGTTTGACCCATCCAGACAGCTTGACCTCAGCAGTTGCTCTGAGCGTCTTTGTAGCTACAGATTGGTTTACTTTGAAATTTTACTTGAAAGCTCAGTGCCTCTCATGCTGAGCTGAAATCAACAAACAATCTGGTGTAGGTGTTGTTATTTTCAGGATGTGTGAGGCTGAGTGGAGGGCAGTGGAGAAGGCATCTTCTGTTGGCTCTGTATGCAAACTGGTGAGGGTCCATACTGGTTGAGATGTTGCTTTTAATATGCTGGAGCCCTTCATCAGAATTTTGAACGCCACAGGGCAGTAGTCATTTAGACTGGACACTACAGACTTTTTAGGTAAAGGGGCTCTGGTGGCTGCTTTTGAAGCAGGTGGGAACATGCAGGTGGGTTGATGACCTCAGCTGGTTGGCACATGCTTTAAAAACATGGCCAGATTGTATTAGGCCCAGCAGCTTTGTTCATATTAACGCTCATCAGGCTAGTATGGTCAGTGGGATGATACTTGAGCACCGCTCAACCTTTGTTTTTTATTAAACTCACGAGAAATCTTACTACGTCATACATGTTTGAACGAGATGATACAAACCTATCTATTGGAAACTGCCTTGCAATAAAACGGAAGCAAGAGAAGGCTGATTTCACTAGTCAGTCGGGCAGTTCAAAACGGCCATTATAAAATAAGCTAAATAAAGATTTAAGATTTTATGAGAGACATAAGATTCCTAAAATGACATGAACGTTACAAATTACAAAAAGACACCTTCATTGTCCTCTCCTTTGTTGATTTTGTCTCATCATTTTCTGTCTGTAACTGCTGGAGAGAGCAGAAGGGTGGACTGGCCCAATCCCCTGAGCTCCCCCTACCCCCCATTTCTTACTTTAAGGCTAGTGGTGGCCACACACACACAAGAAACACACAGCTAGAGCTATAGTGTGAAGATCAGATCAGGAGGAAAGGGCAGCTCCCAGGAGCTTCTCTCTTCTCTTCATGGCCAAATCCCCTTCTTTTACGAATTGCTTGCTTCCTCCTCCTCTTCCTCCTTTCACTCCTCTATTCAGCCTCTAGCTCTTATAGCCAGCCAGGCAATGAAACACATACAACAGCAATGTGAGAGAAACCACACAAACACACTGTTCTGCTTTCTAACTGTTATGTTGCTATATTATAATCCATCTTGGTTCTGACAAATAAAATAAAAAAATTAAAACCTTTACAACGTACTATCTTGTGAGAACATGCCAATAAAGATACAATTCTTGAAAACATGAACAAGCCGGATAAACTAAGAGAGGGACTGCGGAGTTGGCAGTAGAGACATAAGATTCAATCATTTTTTTCTGACATTTGCTTGTGAAAAGAAAAGATAATTTATTATTTAAAGGTCCACTATTTGTTTACTAGCATGTCTGAAACTAAAATGTATTGTTGTTCTACTTAGACATTCCTCTTAGAGGTTAGTCCCTTCACTTTTCTACCTTGCTAATGTTTGTTGGACAAAAATCTCAGAATAAGTCAGTTTAACAGTTTATTCAGCCAAGGAACTGATGAAAATGGAATACAAAATCCAGTTTCGACAGTTTTGCGGCCAAAACTGTCACCCATAAATTATACTACTATGTCACAAACATATACTATATACTATGAATCATAATACAAAAAATGTAGCATGTTTGTAGTTTACAATAAACAAAATTGTGATTGATTTAAGAATTCACAGAAGCTGAGGTTCAGTAAGAAGAATTAATAACATAATGGTGCAGCTAATGTTCAATGTTATGTTATGATTTTAGTTTTTCATTGATTTTATTTCATCTGCACTAAGAACAGATTATTACAGCTATTACAATTCATTCAAGTCAAACATGGTAATGCGTGTGTCAAATTTCATCGTAATCCATCCAATAATCGTTGAAACATTTGACTTAGAGACAAAAATGCGCTCTCAGTTGGTCACATCAGTCAATAAGATTCATCCACTGATCATCAGGGTTATTTTCTGAGGCTTCAGAAGCTGATCCAGAGTAGGATTTAGCATGACAAGAAAACTGGTGAAACATTTATTTTTCACATGTGAAATCAGTGAGCTACTCCTTTGCCAGATCGTATGCATGCTTTGATGGTTTTAAGTGGAGACAGAACCCCCTGCTCTCAGCTCAGTTCTACAGTAAAAACTCTAAGTAGTAATTTATGAAGTCAGACACTTATCGATTGAGTCATCATTTTTTGCAGTGTTTCATTGAAGAACGATTGCATATCTAGCAAAGGAACCTAGCATACCTAGCATACCTCACGGCCCATGGTACCACGTCTCTCTGGACTTTGTTACCGTCCTGCCCCCATCCGAAGGTAACACGGTCATCCTCAATGTAGTGGACCATTTTTCCAGAAACTGCTCACTTTGTTTCGCTGCCTTAACTGCTCACTGCCAAAGTAACAGCTGAAATCATGCTTAATCATGTGTTTGGACTGCATAAACTAAAGTTAACGACAATAAAAACTCTGTGTGCAATAAAAGTCACAACATAAAGGGAGAAACACAGACTGAGTGGCTGCAGATGAATAGAGAGACACAGCAGAGGATTGAGAGTTAAGCAGACGTTAACACTACAATACATTAAATGTATCTGAAAATGATGTGTGAGTGAAAGAAAACCCTTGAACATTTTGATAAACTACTGTTAACATATAGAGTTGGAAGAAGGACTCGGAACTGAAGAAAAAGTAGCACTACTACCGTGTAAAATACTCAGTAAAAAGTAAAGCATGCATCAAAAATGTTTATACCGAAAGAACCAAACATAAAAGTACTTCTATTAGTGTATTATAACTTCATATAAAGGTGGAGCTCTTTTTAATTACTTTTGTATATTGAGGGGTAGTTTATTCTTTAATCACACCATATTTAATAACTAACGCTTTTGCTCTGGTAAATGAAGCTATTTTGGCTCTGTATTTATGTTATGCATAAACTCATTGAACCGTAAACATACACTATGCTTTACGTTTGTCTTTAAAGGTATATTTGTGAGAAATGATCGATAGAGCCCAGTGAAGAAGAAAGCATGTGATGTCAGGAGATATGTTATCTTTATACATCCATGTGAGATACAGAATGTTAGCATGAAGCTAATTGCATTGTAAACCGAGTGACTATCAGTGTGGCGGTGGACATAGATGTGAAACAGTAGTCAGGTAACATTTTTTTTATATTACAGTTTTTCTCAGTTGTTAACACACAAAAAGCGAAAATTCGGCACAATTTGCACAACCTTCACTTCAAGTACCAATCGCTCGACCCAATTTGGCACTACTTCACACTCCCTTATCTGCATTAGACTCTGACTTTCCTTCTTTACACTCTGATGTCAATTACACATCACCTTGTTGTCAAAACACTACACACAATGTTCAGTTGTTGCACACACTTCTCAAGTAAAATCTCAAAGCATCAACCTACAACACACAAATATTCAAATCTCTAAACATTTAGGTCTGTTGAGCAATTTGCAATCAGGACTGCAGCATAAAAGTGCCTCGAGCCTCTGTTTTGTTTGGTGAACAATGGAGAACTTTGAAGAGATCGACAACCAGAGAAGGAGAGGGGTAAGAGTGAGAGGAGGAGGAAGAGGAAGAGGAGGAGAAGGACAAGGAGAAGAAGAAGGAGGAGGAGGAGGAGGAGGAGAAAGAAGAAGGAGAACGGTCATCTCTAATGAGATTCGGGCCACTGTGGTAGACCATGTGCTCAACCATGGTTTGAACATGAGGGAGGCTGGCCAGAGGGTCCAACCAAATCTCAGCCGCTTCACAGTTGCTGCCATCATTAGAACCTTCAGGATGGAGAACAGGTACGAAATATATTTGCCTTGTGTACTGTAATACTGCATATCAATAGAATACAGTGTGCTCACAGTATTTGTATTTTGCAGGACTGAAAGAGAACCACACCGTGGAGGAAGAACACACACTTTCACAGCCGAACAGGAGACTGAAATTGTAAATATAGTTTGTGAGAACAACGCTATCACACTCCGACAAATACAAACTAGGATCCTGGCTGACCATGCTACATTCAGGAACGTCCAGACCGTCAGGCCGGTTTACAGTACTGTACTGTTCTCTGTGTGTACCGAAATAAAACTTTTTTTGCTGCATATTTTGTTTTATGTTTGACTATGAAAAAAGTAGGCCTACACTGAGACATTTTACAAAAGGAGAAATGGCTCATTCTCCAGAGTCGTTGTCATTCATATGGTGTGTTCCATTTCTATGATTGTGTTTTCAATTTTGCACTTCAGTGTGCTGTAAATGCTTGGTAGTGTGCAGCAAATGCTTAGTTGTGTGTACTCAATGAATGGTATGTGTGTGTCATTTGAAAATATGGCTGTGTGTACCAAATGAAAACACAAGTTCCATTTTGTGAACAGTTAAGAGATTTGATGGCAAAGAGTCTTTGCAAAGGGAGTGTCAGGTTTAGCATTTTGTGTGTGAGGTTTTCAGTTTTGTGTGTGCAGTTTTGAGAAAGCCGTTATTGTTTTGAGAAACGTGTGTTAACAATTGTGAAACACTGTAAAGGTATATTGATTAGTGTAGGGTATGTTCCAGTGTTACCATGACTACCCACTATGTCAGACCATTTACACCTACTGAAGTGAGGCAGCATGCCAACAGAACTGAAGGTGGATTTACTGATCTCATATAAACGTGAGACGTTTTAATTGCAGGCAGTTAATGCCTTATTTATGCTGTAAAATGTTTCAAAGCTGCAACTTATGCTTGAAACACTTTGATATACAATATAATAACCCTCGCAGGTTTCCATGAATCGTGGTTATATCTGGACCGTGGTCGTGCCTCCTGCTGTGGCCCTGCTGACACCCACTGATACTACCATTATTATTATTAATTCAATTCAGTTTATTTTGTATAGCCCAAAATCACAAATTTGCCTCAGAGGGCTTTACAATCTGTACACATGCGACATACTCTGTCCCGGAACCCTCACATTGGCAGAGGAAAAACTCCCCTAAAAAACCTCTTTAACAGGGAGAAAGAAGGAAGAAACCTATGGGAGAGCGACAGAGGAGGCATCCTTCTCCCGGGATGGACAGAATGCAATAGATGTCATGTGTACAGAATGAACAACATAACAGAGTTACAACACATTCAATGTATATGACATAAATGATTCATATAATCACAGTAGTAAGCAGAGTAACTAAGGAAAACATTAAGTCTACTTATAAAAGCAGCAATGACTATAGTAGAATAAAAATAATCATATAGGGAATAGTATTAGTAATGTGACTAATAAATAATAATCTAAGTAGCAGTGGGTGTCAGCCTGGTCACAGCAGGAGGCACGACCACGGTCCAGGTTTCACAACGATTTGTGGAAACCTGCGAGGCGAGAAAGCAAAAAGGGCTTCAGGGTGGAAGCAAAGCCAATATGCATAATGTTACAGGGAATAGTAATATTAATGTGACTAATAATAATAATGGTAGTAGCAGTGGGTGTCAGAAGGGCCACAGCAGGAGGCACAACCACAGTCCAGGTACAGCCACGATTTATGGAAACCTGCAAATTTATTTTATTAGTCACATTACTATTACTGTTCCCTGTACCATCACGCTTATTGGCTTTGCTTCTACCCTGGAGTCTTTGTGCTTTCTCGCCTCGCAGGTTTCCATGAGCCGTGTATTCCTATAAACCTCAGTAGTAGTGACTTCATGAACTTCTTTAATGATAAGATTCTAACTATTAGAGAAAAGATTTATAATCTACTGCCCTCAACCAGTACCGATCGATCCACAGCTGTAGAACCTGAAATATATTTAGATGGCTTTTCTCCCATCGACCTTCAACAATTGACTTTAACTATTTCTAAGTCTAAACCTTCCACCTGTCTCTTAGACCCGATTCCGACTAGGCTGCTTAAGGAAGTTTTACCTTTAATTAGCAACTCCTTATTAGAAATTATCAATCTGTCTTTACTGACGGGCCATGTACCACAGGCCTTCAAACTAGCTGTAATTAAACCTCTTCTTAAGAAACCTACTCTAGATCCAGAGGTGTTGGCTAACTATAGACCTATATCTAACCTTCCGTTCCTCTCTAAGATCCTTGAGAAAGCAGTAGCAAATCAGCTCTGTGACTTTATGCATAACAATAGTTTATTTGAGGATTTTCAGTCAGGATTTAGAGTGAATCATAGCACAGAGACGGCACTGGTGAAAATTACCAATGACCTTCTAATAGCTTCAGACAAAGGACTTGTCTCTGTACTTGTATTGCTAGACCTTAGTGCTGCATTTGATACCATTGATCACCAAATCCTATTACAGAGATTGGAGCATCTAATAGGCATTAAAGGAACCGCACTTAGCTGGTTTAAGTCGTATTTATCAGACCGATCTCAGTTTGTATATGTAAACAATGAAAGCTCGATGAAAACCAGGGTTAGTCACGGAGTTCCACAGGGGTCTGTTCTTGGACCTATTTTATTTACTTTATATATGCTTCCCTTGGGGAATATTATCAGAAAACACTCAGTAAACTTTCATTGTTATGCAGATGATACCCAGTTGTATCTATCAATTAAGCCAGACGAAACTAACCAGTTCTCTAGACTTCAAGCATGTCTTACGGACATAAAAACCTGGATGACCTGTAACTTTTTAATGTTAAACTCTGAAAAAACAGAAGTTATCCTACTAGGTCCAGATCACCTTCGAATTCAATTATCTAACGATATAGTTTCTCTAGATGGCATTGCTCTAGCATCCAGCACTACCGTTAAGAACCTTGGAGTTATCTTTGACCAGGATCTGTCTTTTAACTCTTATATAAAACAGATCTCAAGGACAGCCTTTTTTCATTTACGTAACATTGCGAAAATCAGGCAAATCCTGTCTCAAAGTGATGCAGAAAAACTAGTTCATGCATTTGTTACCTCTAGACTAGATTACTGTAACTCCTTATTATCAGGCTGCTCTAATAGGTCTCTTAGATCTTTACAGTTGATCCAGAATGCTGCAGCACGTGTTCTAACAAAAACTAAGAAAAGAGATCATATTACTCCAGTATTAGCTTCTCTGCACTGGCTCCCTGTTAAATCAAGAATAGAATTTAAAATTATTTTACTTACCTACAAAGCTCTAACTGGTCAGGCACCGTCTTATCTTAAGGAACTTATAGTTCCATATTACCCAACTAGAGAGCTGCGCTCAATCAATGCAGGGTTACTTGTGGTTCCTAGAGTATATAAAAGTAGGATGGGAGCCAGAGCCTTCAGTTATCAGGCTCCTCTTCTGTGGAACCAGGTTCCAGTTTCAGTCCGGGGGCAGACACACTCACCACTTTCAAGAGCAGGCTTAAGACCTTCCTTTTTGATAGCGCTTATAGTTAGGGCTGGTTCAGGTTCGCCTTGGTCCAGCCCCTAGATATGCTGCTATATGCCTAGACAGCCGGGGGACTACCTAGGATACGCTGAGCTCCTCTCTCCTCTTCTCTCCCTCCTTCTTTATGTATTAATCTCCTATTTATGCACATTACTGATTTTGCTTCTTCCCCGGAGTTCTTGTGCTTTCTCGCCTCGCAGGTTCCCAGGAATCGGGGTTATATTTGGACTGTCATCGTGCCACCTACTGAGGCCCTGCTGACACCCACTACTACTACCACTATCATTATTAGTCACATTACTATTATTATTGCCTGTACTATTACGCTTATTGACTTGCTTCTACCCTGGAGTCTTTGTGCTTTCTCGCTTCGCAGGCTTCTATAAATCGTGGCTGTACCTGGACCGTGGACGTGCATCCTGCTACGGCCCTGCTGACACCGACTGCTACCACCATTATTATTATTATTATTACTAGTCACATTACTATTACTATTACCTGTACCATTAAGCATTTTAGCTTTACTTCCACCCTGAAGCCCTTTTGCTTTCTCGTTCTGCAGGTTTCCATGAATCGTTGTGGTACCTGGACCGTAGTCGTGCCTCCTGCTGTGAGCCGACTGACACCCACTGCTACTTCGATTATTATTATTAATCACATTACTATCCCTATTTTCATGGCTATAATTCTACTGTAATAATTGCTGCTGTTATTATAAGTAGTCTTATTATATGAATCATTTATGTCATATACATTGAATGTGTTGTATCTAAGAACTGTTATGCTGCTCATTCTGTACACATGACATCTATTGCATTCTGTCCATCCTGGGAGAAGGATCCCTCCTCTGTCGTTCTCCCAGAGGTTTCTTCCTTTTTTCTCCCTGTTAAAGGGGTTTTTTAGGGGAGTTTTTCCTGTGCCGATGTGAGGGAAGGACAGAGGATGTCGCATGTGCACAGATTGTAAAGCCCTCTGAGGCAAATTTGTAATTTGTGATTCTGGGCTATACAAAATAAACTGAATTGAATTGAATTGAATTGAAATCGTTGTGGTACCTGGACCGTGGTCAGGCCTCCTGCCATGACCCGGCTGACACCCACTGCTACTACCATTATTACTATTAGTCACATTACTATTACTATTCCCTATATCATTATTATAATTCTACTATAGTCATTGCTGCTGTTATTATAAGTAGTCTTAATTTTTTCCTTCATTACTCTGCTTACTACTCTTATTATATGAATAATTTATGTCATATTCATTGAATGTGTTGTAACTCTGTTATGTTGTTCATTCTGTACACATGACATCTATTGCATTCTGTCCATCCCGGGAGAAGGATGCCTCCTCTGTCGCTCTCCCATAGGTTTCTTCCTTCTTTCTCCCTGTTAAAGAGGTTTTTAGGGGAGTTTTTCCTCTGCCGATGTGAGGGTTCCGGGACAGAGTATGTCGCATGTGTACAGATTGTAAAGCCCTCTGAGGCAAATTTGTGATTTTGGGCTAAACAAAATAAATTGAACTGAATTTAATGGAAACCCCCTCTCTCTGTTGCTATTCCTCCAACACCTGTTCTCACTCCCAACACGTCAAATACCACCACTTGGTCAGTGCACTTCAGTGTCTGATACTGACGCACCGAAGAACCCTTTATTTACTTTAAGTTTTAAAGGGCCTGATAATTTTCCTTTACATAAATTAAATTTTACCTCTAAATTTAGCCCATCCTAAGCATTTTCGGAGCAGTTGGCTTCTTTAAAGCGCCCGGGGAGAAACTTGGGGTTCAGTGTCTTGCACACCTGCGGACAACAGGGGAGAGCACTTGATTTGACTCTGCCGAAGCCTCATATAAGCTAGAGACATTGTCCCCTATCACTCACATTGGTTTGCAAAGGGATACCTTAATGGCCAATATGCCCAAGATGAATGATAACAGCAAGAAAAAACAGGTAATATGGCAATCTGATTTTTGTTTTATGACAGACAGAAAAAACTGTGAACCTATCCTTGAACAATAAAACATTCCCAGCAAGTTTAAAGTTCATCTAACTCTTCCTCTTCCTGCTAGCTTGAGGTGCCTGGCAAAAGCTAGTAGCCGTAGCTAGTGAGTCTACCCTCTCAAAAACTATCTTTAAATATTAATGTCAAACCTTTCCCCTGCAAATTAAGAACAGGACAGACACATACCTGGGACTCACCATGTTTGTTGACATTTCTGCCAGCCTTTTCTAACTCACAGAATGGGCAGAATCGAGAAAATTAGAATACTTATTAATGTCAGGTGTAAATGGGTCTCCTTGGTTATAGTTATCAAGTCATTATCAAAATTACAACAGTTCTCACCAAGTGTAGTAACAAACCCATACAGCTGGGCACCATAGACACCACACTCAAAAACTTTGTAGGACAAGCAACTCAAAGGTGAGATTTATGCTTTCTCAGAAGTGTTTTCAGTTTTACAAGAGAAAATACTTTAATGGTGAAGACTAATGTATGTCTGGTAAACCACACACCTCTGGTACAGAGCAGTGCACAGCCGCTTCCTTGAGCTTTCCTATTGAACCACCTGGGACTGTCTCCAACACAGTGGATGACACAGTCCAAAGATGGGCTTGAATATCCTCAGCTTTATCCATTTTATGGAATTTGCCATTGATTAGATTTCCATCCAATGATATCAGGTAAGAGTGGGGGTTGGAGGAGGGGTTTTCCTTTTAGTTGTCACAGTCACGCTTTCCCACTGCTCTGTCACTCTGCTTCTCTGTTCACTTCAGTCACTCCTAGCTCACAGCCCAGCCCTTTCTCTCTCACCACATTATCCCTCACTCACCTAATCAGCCTTACTCAGTGCACCTGTCCGCCACGCCCAGCTCATCAGCGCAATCACTCTCACCTGAGCACTCTGCTGCACTCACCAGTATAAATACCCCACTCATTCACTCACTCTTTGCCAGATCGTTCTAAGCATTCATGCCAGACCTTCCAGCGGTTTTTCCCGGACTGATTTCCCGTTACCGACCCTGCTTGTTTGGACCTCTCCGCCTTGCCTCTGCCCCGGTAAACAACTCAGCCTTCCGTCCCCGACCACGAGATTCCTACCTTGCCTTTGCCCCGATTAGCCGCCTTAGCCTTCTGTCCCCGACCACAAGTTTAGCCTCCGCTTCCTCTGGTTTCCGTCTGCCTGTTTCCCTGATGGCTTGGCGCTCTCCTGATAGGAATTCACTACGTGAGTCTGATCCTGCCTGTTTGTCTGCTGTGTGTTCCGCTTTCAATAAAGCTCCTGAACATTACTCTGTGTCATGGTCGTACTGCTTTTGGGTCCACACCACACCCGTTACAATAGTGTTTCTATCTCAGTAGGTGCTGTTGGATAAACTAGAGAAATTAAGTGGAGGATATGAAAACAAATATATATTTATATATAAATATACAAATATAATCGTTGCCATCTAGGCCTGCCAAAAACTCACCATTGTTCCCTAGCATCTGTGGTGCATACTGTATCTTGTGTTAAATTTAGTTCCTTATTTTCCTCTGCCAAAGTAAAAGCTCAAGGCCAATCATAATAGCATTGCCTCATTCCTCCTCATTTTACTGTATCTGTCATTCTGAGTACCTTACTGTTTATGTAAAAGTAGCAATGAAGTTGCATCAAATGTGCTTAGTCCTCTCCCGTGCTTACTCTGTTGGGTCATCTTTCAGTAATCTAGTTCAGGAGGGGATATTGTTTTCTGTTTCTTCTTCCCTGAGGCTTGCAGGCACTGATCTTTCACCCCTTTCTTTTTCAAGGCCCCCACAGCTTTGCCCGTCTTATTTCAGCAAATTGCCTGTGGCTGAAGGTAATCACAGAAAATGTAAGCACATTATGATGGGGACCTGAATTTTGAATACCATCCTTTTTATTATTTTGTGCTAACTGTATAACCCTATACATTGGTACTCAAGGTGAGGAAGAGTGATTGCACTTAACTTCAGCAGTCAAACACAATTAGTTTATCTTAAATAGGGGTATGGGAATCTATAAAGCATAGAATTGGTCCTGGTTTTATAACTATAAGGATTGAAAAAGCGACGATATCTATGATGATTCCTGCATTTTTACCCTGTGAAAACAAATTTTGCAATTTTGTGTGCGCTGTTTTTTTTTTTTTGTTGTGAAAGAGTCCTGCCACTCAACTTAATCATTGAATAGAAGTGTTTAAAATGTTAAAGGAATCCAAATTTCAAGCGTTATATCTGCCAAAAAGTGCCGGGTATCAAACCGCCGATCCTCTGATTGGAGGACGACCCTGCTCTCCACTGAGCCACAGTCGCCACTTGGTTGAGATTGGACCACAGTCGTCTCCAGCGTGCTTTAAGGACAAATGCATGCCCTTCAGCCGCTCAACAAAACGAGGTTATTCCAACTCTACTCGGCGACTCCCCCAGAACTCCGGCCCTAACAAATTTCCGAGTCCGCATCTCCACCCACCGTCATCTGTGACGTGACGGCACCTCCTCCTCCAGGGCTGCAGCCAGCTTCATCAGCCCCCCCTAGCGGGGGCCCGGTTGTATTTCCCCCTGTGCCTGCTCCCTCTGTGTCTGATCTCTCCCAGATAATCACATACTTCTTTCATCCTTGTGTTCGCAGGCTGCACTAAATCCCCATGCACATACATCCTTCTGTATGGAGAAACTAGTCGCATGCATTGCTCAAGTGTGATTTTGGCCCATTCTTCCACACAAACAGTTTTCCCTGTGTCATTCCATTTTATTACACATAACTTAATTTCTGAACTTATTTGTTTGGTTTTGTTTGTATGTATGGATTACTTGGGTTTGTTACCGACATCTGGTGAAAATTGCATGTCAATAGCACCTTTAGAAATATATTTACTGAGAAAAATGGTTCAATACTTATTTTACCCGCTGTATATACACAATGGTGAATACAACTCTTGTTGGCCTTACGCTTTCCATAGCATTTACAAATATTGTTGATTATGACACCATTACCTGGAACAAAGCTGCCCTGGACAACGTCCTTATACGCCCACCAACCTGCATCAAGCTTGGATGTAATAGGCTGGGCTGCAAAGAGAAACAAAGACAGAGGAAGAGGAATCAGTTATTCTATTAATGAACATGTCCCTTTGGTAGTGTGAAAGCTCTGTGTGGTTAAAGCTTCCATTGAACTGCAAAGACAGGACTATGAAGGGAAGGATAGAATAAAAGAAAAAAGCTTAGTCAGAAACATTCTGAGAACAGAAAATAACTAAACCCTCACCATTCAATTTCATTAATTAAAGCTGGACTCTTAAAAGGAGCTTTGTGATAGGATGTAATAAGTAAAGTCACACTGGGAGAAAAACTGAAGCCATGGTGGGACTTTCATCAAATTAATGTTTATACCTAGTAAAATAAAGTGAGTATAGTACACATAACTCTAATGCCTTACCAATAAATACATTACTTCCAAATACTATGGGCCTGTATGGATAGTGACAACAAACATCTTGTAAGTTGTAAGTACTGTATAAAGCAGGGGTCTCAAACTCAATTTGGCTTGGGGCCACTGCTGGTATTGTCGTCTCATAGGAGGGCCACTTCAACGTTCAAGCACTACAAGAAAGCGCAATATTTTTGAAAATTTACTTTTTTATTTCCATGTTTTTAATAACTTATTGAAACATTGCACTGAACCAACACATACAATCCCTGAATACATTTGTGCTTTATTCTATTTCTTGCCAGAGACCTGGCAGCGCTTCTGCTCACACAGCTGAGCAACATTTGCCCTGATCAAGGTTACAGTAGAAACTCTGAGTACAGCTTCAACATGGGCATCACTAAGTACTTGCATTTATTAAAGTTCATAGTCAAGAAAAGTTTTTCACACAGATACGTGCTTCCAAAAAGGCCCATTACCTGACTGAACATTTTTGACAGCTCAGGGAAGGATGGAAGTAATTCTCTCATGAATTGTCCAGTCATGTCTGCTTTTCCCTGTGCCTCTCTGAATTTAGCTTTTAGATCACTGTTGCACTGCAAGTCAATAAGTTCCATTTGCAACATACTTGGGACACTCTCCACATCAGCTGAGAAGGGGTCAGCAAACAGCTGGAAAGTGTCACAGCATGCCTTGAAGTCAGCAAAACGCTGATCAAACTCCTGCAGAAGGTTTTCACTAGCACAGGCATATTCACCACCACTGAAGGCTGTGCCCTCCTCCACAAGAGACCTGCATGTTGTGAAATGGCTGAGATATTTTACAGAAAGCTGAGTTTTCCACAATTTCAGTTTAGCGGAGAAGGCTTTCACATTTTCATAAGCTGCAGTGATAAGCTGACCAGGGCCCTGGAGCTTCAGGTTAAGGATGTTCAGCTCCTGTGTTAAGTCCACTAGGAATGCAAGGTCCATAACCCACCCTGGATCATCAGGTTCAGGAACATCCATTCTGTCATCTTCCATGAATTTCTTCACTTCTGCTCTTAAGTCAAAAAAGCTCTCCAGGACACTACTAAATGATGTACTTTTACTAAAGTAAAGTACATCACCATATGTTGTAAAAAGGCCCTGAACTGGCGGTGCTGTAAACTCCTGGGCCTGATGTAACTGATACATCTCAGGACAACAGACATGACATGCTGCACAGTGCCTGTTGGTGTACGATGCAGTGCAGAACGACTGCTGGATCTGCATTTTCCTCTAACTTTCTTTGAACCAGCGTTACCAGTCGGTCATAGACGGGGCTCCATCCGCCCACCAGTCTGTTCGCACAGCTCCTGAAATATATCCTTGGCTGTGGTGCGGCCGTGCATTGGACACAAACTCAGCAGCTCTTCTGCTTTATCGGGGACTGTTACTGCCGACGGACAGGTGTCGGTATGTGACTGCAGACCACATTAGGCTACATTATTTTCTTACTTTTCTTTTATCTCGCCGCGTACGCATCACTTTGATTTATTTTGTCAGAGAGAGACATATATACGTATAATGTCCCGCTGGGCAGCAACTTAAAAAACTTTTTTGGAGGTGTTGTGAATGCAGCGCGCTGGGACGAATGTCCGCGTTTAATAGAAACGAGGCAGCCAGCCAGGCACGGAAGAGAACTCTCCATGGCAACGCTGCTGTAACTCTCCATGGCAACGCTGCTGTCACTGTCACTCATTGAGAATGTTTCTCTGCTTGCATCAAGCCCGGTCGATGTCCCGCCCCCGAGAGCCATATACCCCACCGTGATTGGTAGGTTCGTTCAGCTCCGCACACAACACTGTAAAGTGCCATTCATATAAAACTTGCGGGCCGCACTAACATTAAACTTTCATATTAAGGTGGGGGCCACAAAATATCGTCTAGCGGGCCGCAATTGGCCCGCGGGCCGCGAGTTTGAGACCCCTGGTATAAAGAAAACATATGAATCCATTTTTAAGGTTAGTATCACGTGCAGCATTTCTCTCATTTATGGACCAGTTGGCCATGAATTATTGAGCCATATTTATAAATTAAAAGTCAAGCAAAAATATTTGACATTTTGCTCCATACATATCATATCTAACCATCCTATCTTTACGTGGTGTCCCCATTTTCAGCCATGCTTGCAGCGGATGCAAACAAGGCCCAGTAGGAAAATCCCGCTTTAACCAAAAAACTGTTGTTAGCATGACAGCTAACATTAATAAAGCCCTTATATTCATATACTGTAAATACCACCCAAATATTTAAATGTTGTTTTTGTTTGATGGTTTTATATGCTTGGGAAGGGTCAGATGAAACAATGAAATCCCCATATTGGCTCTGTAAAAGGTAGTTCAGTCACTGCTAGCAACAATAACACAGCAGTGTAATAGATTTGTGCACGCAAATTCCATTTAGTATGTGCAAATAAGAACATGTTAAAGGTGTACTAATAAATCTCTACAAACAAAAGAAATATGCATTTCAGTGTTATCTTACTTGTCATTAATGTGCATGATGTAAATATAATCTATACTGTATAACTACTTTTTAATCATCAAAAAATGTATCTGTTTATTTATTTTCATAAAACTTAATAAACTTGTAATTAAGTTTCTAAGTAGGCTAAATGGAGATTTTTACATGTGAGATGCTTGGTACACCGCCTCTTGCATTGGGAAACAGTGTCCTTTGTGTTTACGGAGCACAGTCAGGCTGCCACTGACTGTGCTCTGTTTCCATCCCATCCTGCAGGTTGCAACCAGCCTGCCTGGCAGCAGCTGCGCAATTAAAGTTGAGCCACCGGGAATTGATAGAAACATCTGAATGGTAGAGTTCGTGTCGCTCCAATGAAAAATCAGGCCAAATGAACAAAAAGAAACAGTTGACTACTGAGTTAGGTGGATGGGCAGTGGTGGAGGATGTATTCAGGTTTTTTACTTAAGTAAAATTACTGCAAAAATATTCTAGTTCAACTGAAATGTCCTGAATTGAAAATGTAAAGTACAAATAGAAAGATACATTTAATGTATTAAAAGTTAAATAAGTCTAAAAGATGCAAGATAATGGCCCCTTAGGCCATTATACTATATTATTACACTATTTTTATTAAATTGTTCTGCTTAATACTTAATGTATGGGCTAACATTGAGTCAGTTTGGCCTATGTTGAAGTGTGGTGGGTCAGTTATAAATGTACGCAGTGTCTATTTGCATGCGAATGAGAACAGTCACACGGCAGCTGTTTACATGTGACAAAGTTGAATATGCTACTTATTTTAGCAGTAGCTTGCCGAAAGTCTTTTTGAAGTAGTTACAGGCAGCAATCTCCGGGTCTGAGAGGTAAAGCCAATGCTGAAGTGCCTTAAACTTGCCTTCTTTCCAATGGCCTTAAGGGGTCAACTCCTCTGGTTACCAAAAAAGTCAGATGAGAAACTACCCTTCTTCTAACTTGATTTATTACCTCAGTAAACATTGTATACATGAGTTTATCGTCTCAATCTCTAATTTCAAGTCTTCTTCAATTCAGCATGATGTTCATTTAGTAAATTATGGTCCCATTAAAATAGACCATAAGACAGGGTTTGCTTTAGGGCAATGCTACCTTGTGATGGACAGGTCGCTACCACGGAGATGTCCGGTCTGGGGCTTGTCTGTGTTTTTGTATTAAAACCTTTACCCTTTCACAGTGTGTTTTCAGATCATGAAAGTTAACTGTAACCTTTCTGGTGGCTAAAAATGTCTTATTCTAAACAGCAGTCCCCAAACCAGTGACTCTGTCCTATCCTTAAGTACAGTCAACAAGAAGTAATAGTTATAGTAATAGAATAATAAAGAGCGACAAAGTATGTTTAGGAAAAGGTTGTGGTGGATAAATGAGTCAAGTACAAGGTTCAAGGTTTGAGTCCTATCGGAAGCCTATTTTGACGCTTAGTTGACTTAGGTTAGTTTTCTTATTATCATTATTTTAAGCATTTAGCCGCAGTTTGGTTACGTATAGGGGACCAAACTACTTGGGTAGGTTTAGGAAGAATAAAGAAAGCCTATAGTAGGCTACATATACACAAACAGTATCTAATATTTGCCTGGGTCGGGTGCATATAGCATTGTTGGCTACGGAAACCTGTTTGCTTGTCTCTGGCATGATATAACAACACTTTCATGTGGCACTAAGCTTCAAACTATGATGCTCTGTGTACCCACTAGTTCCAGTTTTGTATGCGTCAGTGACGGTCTGTCAATATATACGCTTTTTACGTGCATAGCGTCTTTTCCAAATAAACTTCCCTCAAAACCACTTAGTTAGGTTAAGGAAAAGAGCGTGCTTGACATTAACTTAACTTACAACTCTCGTAACTAGCAAGTGTCAAACGAGTCATGTGACTAGGGGCTCTCCGGATTCTCGTGACTAACAGCACTAACAACTGATGTGACAAAATGGCAACTTCAATTTTAGATACCAACTGTTTTCATGTATAATATGCCATCCTCTTTTCAGCTAGTTTGAGCTCTTGAGGTCCAGGAGGCGCTACAAAGTTCCTCTGGCAACTAAAAATGTGTTTAAGAAGTTTTTCGTCCCAAATACCAACATTCTTCTGTCAAGAAAGTGACTGAGTAGATTTAAGCCACAGACACTAACATTAACTGTTTTCATGTATAATATGTCCTATCTAGATATTATTTCACCAACAGCATGTCTGTTTTTCATGTTGTTGTTTCCACGTTCTTGGTGAGCCATAGAATAATTTCTATCCTGGTGTCACATTGAGTGTATTTTGATGTCTACGTAGCAAAATGACAATATCATTTTCAGACCGAGTTAAGAAACTGGGGCTGGCAGCTTCTGCGGTGCTGACTAGGAAGCCTGTGTATGAGACTAAATGGATGTTTTCCTCAGTGACACAGCCATACTGTATGAGCTATTTGACATACTGACAGTGACATTCATTTGACTGTGTGTATAATGCAGGCTACTACTACTATCATCTGCCTGTGCATGTGAGTTACACCCGCATGCATGAGATGCTACAGATACAAGTGCTGGGTTATGATGTTTGAGTTTTGAGGCATGAATTAAATTATCGCGTTTCTTTCTGAACAGTGACTGAAGGGGTACTGTATGTCTCTCTGTGCAAACTGCCTGTTGACACTGTAAATACTGTAAGCCACAGATTTCAACAAGTGAAATGTGTAATTATGGTGATTTTACAGGAAAGGAGGACACAACCAAGCCAAATATTCTAAGTAACTGAAGCGATATATCACTTTAATTACATTATATCTCTTTTAATATTGAATAACGACTTACTTTAAGACATGGCATTACTGCAACATTTTATTTCATTTGATGCGATATTCTCCGATATTTTTGTGTTGATCTGTTGTTTTGAAGGAGCATAGTTCCTTCTTGGCACCTTACCTGATGACGTGCAGATGATATATGTTTGCAGAATCACAGATATATCCCAAACGACATGCATTATTCGTTCAATTCATGCTCATAGGCTGCAGCTGTTGAGGGACGGCACTTTTAACATTTTCCCCCTCTTCTTCTCGTCCAAGTCTGTCCCCCGTGGAGCGCGGAGATGATTTGAAGCCTCACAGGAGATCTGTCGTCCCGCTTCGCGTCTGGGTCTGGTGTTCAGGCACCATTTCGGTGTTATTACTTGCGTCTATCGTGCATCTATCTCCGTATCTATCCACCGTGAAGACATTTCAGCTTTGAAATCCGTTCATGAGGCATTTTCTTCTTCTCTATTCTCGCGTTTGTAGCGCACCGCTCGTCTGCAGCAGATCAGGCAACTTCACTGACGACGGAAAGCCCGCGGAGGAAGCACAGAGATAGAGAGATACAAAATATTCATATTGTATGATGACAGAAATGTATCCATGTAAGGCAAAAAAGAGACCGTGTTTTTCATCTGTAGATGTGCAATATACCAGCAATGATTATTATTGGGAAATCAATGTGCCACAAAGAACGATAAAATCCTACTTATGTTAGAAACTTAAACAGAAACGATTAAAGGAGAGTTAACACAACAACCCAAACAAACAGTGTTAGGTTAAATCATTTTATTAATATTTCAGAAGGAAAAAAAGAAACAAAAATTCATCAGTTATGATTTTACTGTCTAATCTGATATAGGTTGTAAGCTAAATCACTCAGGCAGTGATTCGTCATATTTCCATGACAATACCACATTTTAACAAAGCAGCCAACTCTGAATATAGCGTGTTGAATGCAGCTGGACTTGATGAATGCTTGGTTTTATTGACCCACATAAAGACACAACAACTCCGGCCTGTGGATATTGTGCGACCTCTAGTGCTGGCATAGAGTTATGTCATTCAAAACCAGCGTGACAGATGTCTGGAGGAAAACATGTGACATGATGACATACCACCATTTAGTTTATGGGGTATAATTGATATGCTGAGAATGTTGGCCATAGTAGAAAACACCGAGCTCATGTCTCCTGTATTCTTCTTCTTGGAACTTGGAGGTTTTAGCAACCTTAGGGAGTCAACTACAATTAGAAAATTAGAAATTATATATTTTTTAGACTGTAGTGAATACTTTAGACCCAGCAGTTAGTTACATTACATTACATTACAGTCATTTTGGGTAAGGGGTCATCACCATGTTGTAACAGCACATGGCCTTCTTCAAAAATGTTGCCAATTATTGCTACAGCAGGATTTCCCCTTATTGAAACTAAGAGCCACGTTAAAAGCAGTATCCACATACTTTGGCCAGATAGCATACCTACAGTACAATAATGAAATAATAAAATAGTGATTATATGTTGTTGCATAACATGATTGAGTATTGGTTGTGTTATGCTGTGTTCTCAAAGCCTCTTGAGGCCTACACACCTGCAAAGTGTCTGAGTGATAATCATGATGAAATCAGAGATCTAGCGCAGCACAGGCTTCCTGGAAGGGAGAAGCAAAGAGAAGTGGACATGTTAGATTTCTAATCAGTGGATTATTTCTTCAGCCAACCATTCACATGTCTCGCTCTCTGTCTCAGACGAGCACACCCACAGATATTACATAAACTCCTGTTACTGAATCCTTTTTTATCTGTCATTCTCCTTTCACGCAGATTGTTTCTTCAGAAACACAGAGACACAGTGAGCCCACATATTTCATCCTTTATGGAGAGGTGAGATTCAGGTTTGACCTAAATTGACAGTGTCCCCATCCATCCCTACCTCTTGTTGTGACGGCGGAGAACAGACTTTTGAATCTCCATCTGTAGAGTTTCCTTGTTGTTCTTTATGTTTGCTTTTGCCGTCTCCAACACAAACTCAATCTTCTCCTGGCTGAAGGGACGCTGGAAGGTGGAGAACTCCTCCATCTTCGCTTTGACCTCCTCTGCATCTTCAACAAAACAGTGAACACTGCATTAGGCTCCAATCACCTTCTACCCTTCTACTTCATGACACCTTGCTAAAAGTGTAGCGCGGCAAGTGCCTTGGTCCTAGGTTGTTTATTTCCAATCTGTGTTATTGTTTGCCCCGGGATTATGAGGTTCACCTGTCCCGTGTTATCTTCCTATTTTCCTAAGAAATTGGTTTCCAACTTTGGTGCAGAGGAACTCAACCCAATGTCGGTCTGTAATTCAGGGTAAACTATCATGCATTGTAACTCTATGCATTCAAACCTAGAACTGAGTTTCCTCCATGTTGGTTACATACCAAAAGTCTGTGCTTCAGTTGATTGTGTATTATGAATGCTACAGGTCACACTACGAAAACATGTAAGAAACCATGTAAGAAACCAGGGTTAGTCACGGAGTTCCACAGGGGTCTGTTCTTGGACCTATTTTATTTACCTTATATATGCTTCCCTTGGGGAATATTATCAGAAAACACTCAGTAAACTTTCATTGTTATGCAGATGATACCCAGTTATATCTATCAATTAAGCCAGACGAAACTAACCAGTTCTCTAAACTTCAAGCATGTCTTACGGACATAAAAACCTGGATGACCTGTAACTTTTTAATGTTAAATTCTGAAAAAACAGAAGTTATCCTACTAGGCCCAGATCACCTTCGAATTCAATTATCTAACGATATAGTTTCTCTAGATGGCATTGCTCTAGCATCCAGCACTACCGTTAAGAACCTTGGAGTTATCTTTGACCAGGATCTGTCTTTTAACTCTTATATAAAACAGATCTCAAGGACAGCCTTTTTTCATTTACGTAACATTGCGAAAATCAGGCAAATCCTGTCTCAAAGCGATGCAGAAAAACTAGTTCATGCATTTGTTACCTCTAGACTAGATTACTGTAACTCCTTATTATCAGGCTGCTCTAATAGGTCTCTTAGATCTTTACAGTTGATCCAGAATGCTGCAGCACGTGTTCTAACAAAAACTAAGAAAAGAGATCATATTACTCCAGTATTAGCTTCTCTGCACTGGCTCCCTGTTAAATCAAGAATAGAATTTAAAATTATTTTACTTACCCACAAAGCTCTAACTGGTCAGGCACCGTCTTATCTTAAGGAACTTATAGTTCCATATTACCCAACTAGAGAGCTGCGCGCAATCAATGCAGGGTTACTTGTGGTTCCTAGAGTATATAAAAGTAGGATGGGAGCCAGAGCCTTCAGTTATCAGGCTCCTCTTCTGTGGAACCAGGTTCCAGTTTCAGTCCGGGGGCAGACACACTCACCACTTTCAAGAGCAGGCTTAAGACCTTCCTTTTTGATAGCGCTTATAGTTAGGGCTGGTTCAGGTTCGCCTTGGTCCAGCCCCTAGATATGCTGCTATATGCCTAGACAGCCGGGGGACTACCTAGGATACGCTGAGCTCCTCTCTCCTCTTCTCTCCCTCCATCTTTATGTATTAATCTCCTATTTATGCACATTACTGATTTTGCTTCTTCCCCGGAGTTCTTGTGCTTTCTCGCCTCGCCGGTTCCCAGGAATCGGGGTTATATTTGGACTGTCATCGTGCCACCTACTGAGGCCCTGCTGACACCCACTACTACTACCACTATCATTATTAGTCACATTACTATTATTATTGCCTGTACTATTACGCTTATTGACTTGCTTGTACCCTGGAGTCTTTGTGCTTTCTCGCTTCGCAGGCTTCTATAAATCGTGGCTGTACCTGGACCGTGGACGTGCATCCTGCTACGGCCCTGCTACCACCATTATTATTACTAGTCACATTACTATTACTATTACCTGTACCATTAAGCATTTTAGTTTTACTTCCACCCTGAAGCCCTTTTGCTTTCTCGTTTTGCAGGTTTCCATGAATCGTTGTGGTACCTGGACCGTAGTCGTGCCTCCTGCTGTGAGCCGACTGACACCCACTGCTACTTCGATTATTATTATTAATCACATTACTATCCCTATTTTCATAACTATAATTCTACTGTAATAATTGCTGCTGTTATTATAAGTAGTCTTATTATATGAATCATTTATGTCATATACATTGAATGTGTTGTATCTCTGTTATAGGAAGTGTTTTCTTGTGTTTTACTTTATGCCTTTGGATCGGCCATCAAGAAAAGAATCAGCAAGTTTATTGATTATTTGTGCAAACAATGTTGATATTATGAACCTGCATCATTGTACTGATAAGTTAACCATCAATGCTCCTTCACATAAAGCATCAAAAAGTAAACTATTTCAGTTAGTTGTAAGCTCGTTATAAAATAGTTTAAGCCGTAGTTAATTTTAGTTTAAAGATTGTTGTTTTAATTCATTATCTGATGACATCCTCATAAATGTGTATGTGTGATCTTAACTTTTAAGAAATGTATTATAGGCTATGTGAAACGATCAGGACCTTAGACAGCTGACTAAAGTGTTTACCATAAAAGACAAAACCAGAAATGGAGCAAATCTGCATGTGTGTGTCGCAGACCTTTGCAGTTTCTTCTATTAAAGAGTGGCATGTAAATAATCGATGGTTCCTTCTTTTTTCCTTCGAACACGTAGCAGTCCTTTGGCCAGTCTCTCTCCTCAAGGATTTTTTCATCTATCTCCGGGAAAGGCTTCTTCAACTCGGCTGCATAGTCTCTGGCAAGAGTCAGAGTCTTTGAAAGGAAGGTGAATGTTATTTCACAGGTTTCATAGCTTTCATTCTCTGGAACAAAGTAATGGCAATAAATTACAATTGAGTTATAAATGTGATACTTGAGAGGGTTCAGAAGTAGTAATAAGGAGTCTAACCAATGGTTATCATCCACATTTATATTAGAAATATAGTCAGGAACAAGACAAGGTGTTCCATTGTTCAAAAAGGGGAGCAGAGTTGGAGCAGACCATAACATAAAGGAACTACAGGAAGGATGTATATGCAGCATATGCATTTGCACAGATGTTAGCTTAATAATAATAATAATTAAGCCTTTATTAGTCCCACAATGGGGAAATTATTTCTCTGCATTTAACCCATCCCGGAGGAGCAGTGGGCTGCAATGAAGCACCCGGGGAGCAACTTGGGGTTAGGTGTCTTGCTCAAGGACACCTCGACATGTTGCCGGTAGAGGGGTTTGAACCACCAACCTTGTGGTTACGGGACAAGCGCTCTACCTCATGTGCCACAGCCGCCCCAGGGGCCAGGTGATCTCTTAACTTGTCTCCACATAACATAATTTAGCCGGATGTTAATGGAAAGTTTGATTTAGTTGCATAGTCTCATAAGGGCCAGGTTGGAGAGACTTGGTTGCATTACCTCCAGTAAAAAAAATGATTTGCATAATAAAAATGAATGAATGTTAAGCAATGAGTTTATAGCAATTTCTTTCAATATTTTATTTACAAGATAGCTTTGATTTGACTGGCTTGAAGTGAAAGGCCCATATTTGGTATTAGTACTGTACTGCCAACGTGTTAGTTCAATCCATGGTTCAGGCAGACTGAAACAAGTCAAGTCAAGTAATTTTATTTATATAGCCGAATATCACAAATTCGCCTCAGGGGGCTTTACCATCTGAACAACATACAACACCCTGT
The DNA here is from genome assembly GCF_027596085.1 of Anoplopoma fimbria. Lineage (NCBI taxonomy): Eukaryota > Metazoa > Chordata > Actinopteri > Perciformes > Anoplopomatidae > Anoplopoma > Anoplopoma fimbria. Next base: position 16,988,279 of record NC_072459.1, on the reverse strand, counting down.
CCTTGGACCCTTGTATATGATAAGGAAAACTGAGGAGGGATCCCTCTCCCAGTACAGAGACTTGCAAAGGATGTTTTTTGTACTCAAACAACAACATAATCAAATTGGAACCTAATCAATCCATAGTCACACACACACACTGAACAGTAAGCCTACCTCAAATATGTTTCCAGCGCTGTACTCTGGTGCGATGATGAGGTCAATGTCCCTCTTTTCTCCCAGAAATGAAGGGTAGGCTACGTTAATCAGCAGCCCGGCGTCTACCAGGAAGACTGTTTCTTGAGAGCGAAGGCAAGTTGGAACCGTGGAATCTGCCCAGCAACAGAATTTAAGATTTTTTTTAATTTTTTGTTTGAATTTATTTATTTATTATTCTAATTACATAAAATGATCTTCATTATTGTATTGCATTTGTAAATTACTGATCAAAGACCTTGCTGTTTTTTATATGTAACCATGCGCATATACCTATTTTAGGGGAGTTTTTCCTTTGCCGATGTGAGGGTTCCGGGACAGAGGTTGCCGCATGTGTACAGATTGTAAAGCCCTCTGAGGCAAATTTGTAACTGTCATTTTGGGCTGTACAAAATAAATTTAATTGAATACCTCCTTGAGGGGTCATTGTGGATCAAAGAAAAACTCTCAAACTAGCAAATACCTATCAACACATCAAGTAGATATGGATCACTCATTTTGAGTCATCTTTGTGTCCACATGATACGTGCAAGTTTTGGATCTGGTTTTGGTCTCTACCATCTCCTGAGAATTGTTCATTATCTAGGGGTTCATCATGATTCAAACTTTTCAAATACACGTAGTGATTTGACCCATTGTTCCGCATATTTTGCAAAACGTATTAAGTGTAACGGTTGTTCTATCCAAGTCGTAAGAAGATTCCTCCCATCAGCAAATTTTATTAAATACATATGAATATTAAATAGTAAGAACAACAACTTTAAGGGGCCATTCACAAAACGGGTGTAAAACGCCAGCCGTGCCGCTTTTATCCTTTTATCCAAGGATCGAAGCACTCCAGTTACTCCTGCCATTTCTGACCAATCAAAGCCTGCATGCTGTGATGGCAACAAGGTTGTGGTACTTTAACAGTAATCCACACCGACCAAACTAAACAAAGTCATAACAAAGGTTAAGGTTTGGAAGATCTTTTAATCGAATGTTGGTTAGCAAGTCCTGCAGAGCTGATTGGTTAATTCTTGTCAAACCTGCGATAAATTTACAGCATAAAAAAATGCTGATATCATTCCATCTCGCTATGCCAGGGATGTGCACCAAAAAAAAGCAAAATCGGAAAACAAGCATATTATCCAAATATCAAACAATTCCTTTTTTAAAGATAAACAAAGTGAAATTTTTACTGAAGTTAATTCCAACTATTGATAAAGAGGTCTGTCTTCTCACCTTGGTATTGGTATAGGAAATTTGGGGTCGTTCCCCACTCCCATGTCATAATCTTCGGAAAGACCTTGTTCGTAAGAAGAGAGACTGGTGGAAAAACATTGAAAATGAATTCAGACATGTTTACATTATATTCTAGATGGGTGTCTTTGTCTACAACTTTGACCAGTCTGGCTGTTTAGCAAAACACTGACCATGTGTTTTGAAAGCTCCATCCTCCAGACTCCTGCTCCAGGTCTCTACTGCTGCCAGCAGCTCCATACTCCACTGCTGAGAAAGACCTTTTCTTTCCTCTGAAGTTTTTGGCTCCAGCCACACGGACTTATTATGTTTTACCTTGTCTGGTAAAGAAAAGAATCCAATGGACACCGTAGCATTTTGAATCAAACTGTGTGCTATTTCCAGGGTATCAGTAGCTGCAATCTTGTTAACTAGCTTGCAGCTACCAAAACAATTGGATTTAAAAGTTCAGTTTTAAAGTAAAATATCACAGCAGGGTCATCACCATATGTGCTACTACCTTCTAGTAATTTCTGCAGTTTGTCGAGGTCAGACACAGCAGCAGGATCGTTAATGGTGCTTTTGGTCAGGGCAACTAGTTTATCAAGTGCATTGTATACACGCAGGTACTCCTTAGCAGCACTGTCTATCTGTCCAGGCACTGAAACACACACCACCCACAAACACACACACACATACACAAAGCATGAGATGTATCCCTGTAGTATCTTAAAATACTTTTAGTATGTGAGATAATGTTAAACTGGGATTACCATTAAGCCAGGGTGGGATGAACTCTCTGATTATCTCCTCATGAGCCAACGCACAACCTAGAACACCTGCAAGGTTTCAACACACACACGAGTACACACACAGTTTGACAATTAATATGCATATAACAATCTACATTATCAATACCTGCAGATATAGTATAAGAATACTGTGAAGTAGAGGCAAAAAGAGCATGCACCTTTAAACGTTCCGAAACTTATTTTCTCAATTTGCATTCTTCAATAAGTGATGAACTCACTGGTTCCTGCCACCGTTTTCGTTATTTCAAACTAATTAAAAACAAGGTGATTGCATATACATTTTGTGCACCATTCAGGATATATAATATCTATATATCTATAAAAGCTGATGGCATTTCGTGGGTTCCTTGTCAATTTAGTTTAATTACACATGAAGAAGCTTAAAGAGTTTTTGGTGTTAATCTCTTAAAAATGGTACCAAAAGTTTGTATTTGTATTTTTGTTTATTTTGTCATGAAAATATCATATAAATAGAATTAGAAATATAGCCTAACTAATATTTGGACACGCATTTACATGGGAACAGAAATAATTTGATCTTTGAACTCACTAAAAGTGCCACAAAAACATAAATCAGATTATGCTGATCCCATGATCAAATTTTTTATTTGGGGCGGATTTAGTGGTTTGGGGGCCACAATAATACCATATTAGGATACGAGCACTGCCGCCATTTTCTGGAAGTGTTCATTCATGAAAACGGCACTAAAGAATAAAAAGAAGAACCTTACAAGTTGTAAAGTACATATACAAGTATGTATGAGATAATATGTGCCATAATAGGTGATGTTGCAATGTCAGGTATTGCAACGGAGGATTTTCCCCTGGACAAGTAATGACAAGTGACATGTTGTGATGATGCAGGTGTAGAACCATCCATCTATCTCTGCCAATATAAGGGCGTTCTCTTGAGCCTGATGTGCTACAGCAACCAAAAGAAGTAAGTTAGCTATGACTTGCCTCATTGCACTTCTAAATGACCTTATTATATAAAGAGACAAACTAACCTCAAATTAGTTCATAATTTTGGTCGTTTATCAGTATGAGATGTTCATATTGATATTGTAGTCGAAAGCCAATTTTGAAATATATTATAATTCTAGAGCGCCTTAATGGCCAGTACAAGCCACTTAAGCAGTTGGATATTTGTATGTGCTCTGGGGCCATTTTGTAATTTATGTCAGGGTACAATTAGTTTGAATCTTCACATAATTCAAGATTTTTTATATGTAAACATCATAAAACCCTATAGCTGTTTGGGGCCCTTTTAGTTAGGCCCAATGCCGAGGTAGCATACCTTGCATAACGGTAAAGTCTGCCCCTTCTGTTTTTTCACTTGTGTTTCTGACCATGAGTAACTTTTACTCGGGTGTGTGACGCAACTACTATGTAATGGCAGGTGTATTGCTGAGGACCTAAGAAAGCTCTGTTGCGTTTGTGAAAGTGTTTGTATGAGTGGTTTTAGTGACAAGTGGTTGACCCACTTAAAGGACATCACAGGACCCCTGCTGCTCCACCTGCAGTTTGCCTACCAAGCAAACAGGTCAGTCAACATAGGACATTATTCAACACCTCAACTCCCCACGGACATATGCAAGAATCCTGTTTGTGGACTTCAGCATGGCGTTCAAGACCATCATTGCAGACATCCTTCCCTCCAAAGTCACTCAGCTCACTGTGCTAGTGACAGACCTGAGGCAGCAGGTGCTCTCCCCTCTTCTCCTTCTACACCAAAGACTGTCCCTCAGGATAACCGACTGTTAAACTGCTGAAGTTTGCTGACGACACAAAGGTGATTGGCCTCATCCGGGACCGCTGATGGGTCTGCATACAGATGGGAGGTTGAACAGTTGGCCCTCTGGTATAGTCATAACAACCTGGGGCTGAATGCTCTTAAAGTTGTGGAGATGACAGTGGACACTGCCCCCTATAACCATTCTGAATAACACACTGTCTATTGTGGAAGCCTTTCCGTTTCTGAGATCCACCATCACCCAGGACCTAAATTGAATTGCCAACATAGGTACTATCAGGAAAAAGGCCCAGCAGAGGCTGAACTTCCTCCTCTAGCTGAGGAAGTTCAACCAGCCTTATGGGCAGCTGATACATTCAATGCTGCAATAATCCAGTCTGTTCTATCATCCATCACTGAGTAGTTTGGATCAGCCACCAAACAGGACAGGTATGCACTACAACACACATTCAAGACTGCAGAGATTTATACACTTCCAGAGTCATGAAACATCACTGAAGATCCACCACACCCTGGTCACAAACTATTCCAGATTATCCCCTCTGGTAGGTGCTACAGAACACTGCACGGCAAAACAACGAGGGCACAAGAACAATCTCTTCCCAGCAGCCGTCACTCTGGTGAACACATAATTAGTAATTTACTGTCAACTACCCTGTAACAGCAAAATATCCACTGCTGCCATATATCCATTTAGTATTAATTTCTATGTGTGGTGGTGAATGGTCCCCTAGTACTATAGAATGCAGCATAGGGTGTAGTGTTCGTGAACACAACCCTAAGGCTGGTTCCTCTCCCGATTTAATAATAATAATAATAATTAAGCCTTTATTAGTCCCACAATGGGGAAATTATTTCTCTGCATTTAACCCATCCCGGAGGAGCAGTGGGCTGCAATGAAGCACCCGGGGAGCAACTTGGGGTTAGGTGTTTTGCTCAAGGACACCTCAGTAGAGGGGTTTGAACCACCAACCTTGTGGTTACGGGACAAGCGTTCTACCTCATGTGCCACAGCCGCCCTGATTTATTCCCTAATCAGGGTCAGATTATAAAAGGCACATGTTGGCATTACCTCATTCTTTTAGGCCCCTGTCCTCTGTGGTGGCTAGTAGTGGTTGGTGTTACAGGTAAGTATTTAATATGATCAGTTAGAATGCCAGCCTTTTTAAAATACACCTTTAGTTGAGAGCCTCCTGTTTCAACTCTTGTTTGACATGTTGGCTGGAAATATTGTTTTAGAACTCCATTGTTATCCAGCCTACGGTGAGTGATTCCATGTGTTAATGCCCCATATAAGAGTTGGTGAGTAGAGTAAAAACAGTAAATTGTATTATTTTGTTGTATTTGCATGGTGAGCTCTGTTAATCCCTGTTTTCCTTTTTAGGTTCACCTGCTTCTGTTTTGTTATAACAAACTTTTTTACATAGTTCTGTTGCTCCTTCTCGTTTTGCTTGATTAACATTGTTAAACCAACACTTTATACCACAGTTCATTTTTGTACTTGTTCCCCTTTTCTTTAGGTGAAGTAGATTGCCATTATTGGGAGGCTAGGCACCTGTGGTTAGGTCTCTACACCTTATGCATGCATGCAAAAGCACCGGAATATGAGTTTAGACTTCGCCATTTTTGGACTGCCTCCCCACCAGTGGTCACAACTTAGATCCCACAGTTTTGTTTTGTTTATGTTGGACAGGACCTTAAAAAAGACCTTTTTAGACTTTTTATTTACTTATTGGTTGCAGTCATTTTTTTTCCCAATAATACTCAGCTTAATAAAGCAGCTTCTGTTCCTGCATATTTGATTATTTTTGATTCCTTTAATAAAACCTTTGGTTCATTTTACAAAAATTGTGTCTTATGTCGGTAACTGATCCATGTTCATCATATATTTCAGAAGAATATATAAGGTTCTTAAGTTCGTATACCCTGGGGTGTTATTCCCTTGTTGGTGTTGTCTGTTCCCTGTCATTCTCCATTTAAGGCCCTCGCCACATATTCACTGTGTATTGTTTACAACTTACAGAAAACTTGACATGTACAGTGGGGCAAAAGAGTATTTAGTCAGCCACCAATTGTGCAAGTTCTCCCACTTAAAAAGATGAGAGACGCCTGTAATTTTCATCATAGGTACACTTCAACTATGAGAGACAGAATGGGGGGAAAGAATCCAGGAAATCACATTGTAGGATTTTTAATGAATTAATTGGTAAATTCCTCGGTAAAATAAGTATTTGGTCACCTACAAACAAGCAAGATTTCTGGCTCTCACAGACCTGTAACTTCTTCTTTAAGAGGCTCCTCTGTCCTCCACTCGTTACCTGTATTAATGGCACCTGTTTGAACTTGTTATCAGTATAAAAGACACCTGTCCACAACCTCAAACAGTCACACTCCAAACTCCACTATGGCCAAGACCAAAGAGCTGTCAAAGGACACCAGAAACAAAATTGTAGACCTGCACCAGGCTGGGAAGACTGAATCTGCAATAGGTAAGCAGCTTGGTGTGAAGAAATCAACTGTGGGAGCAATTATTAGAAAATGGAAGACATACAAGACCACTGATAATCTCCCTCGATCTGGGGCTCCACGCAAGATCTCACCCCGTGGGGCCAAAATGATCACAAGAACGGTGAACAAAAATCCCAGAACCACACGGGGGACCTAGTGAATGACCTGCAGAGAGCTGGGACCAAAGTAACAAAGGCTACCATCAGTAACACACTACGCCGCCAGGGACTCAAATCCTGCAGTGCCAGACGTGTCCCCCTGCTTAAGCCAGTACATGTCCAGGCCCGTCTGAAGTTTGCTAGAGAGCATTTGGATGATCCAGAAGAGGATTGGGAGAATGTCATATGGTCAGATGAAACCAAAATAGAACTTTTTGGTAAAAACTCAACTCGTCGTGTTTGGAGGAGAAAGAATGCCGAGTTGCATCCAAAGAACACCATACCTACTGTGAAGCATGGGGGTGGAAACATCATGCTTTGGGGCTGTTTTTCTGCAAGGGGACCAGGACGACTGATCCGTGTAAAGGAAAGAATGAATGGGGCCATGTATCGTGAGATTTTGAGTGAAAACCTCCTTCCATCAGCAAGGGCATTGAAGATGAAACGTGGCTGGGTCTTTCAGCATGACAATGATCCCAAACACACCGCCCGGGCAACGAAGGAGTGGCTTCGTAAGAAGCATTTCAAGGTCCTGGAGTGGCCTAGCCAGTCTCCAGATCTCAACCCCATAGAAAATCTGTGGAGGGAGTTGAAAGTCCGTGTTGCCCAGCGACAGCCCCAAAACATCACTGCTCTAGAGGAGATCTGCATGGAGGAATGGGCCAAAATACCAGCAACAGTGTGTGAAAAGCTTGTGAAGACTTACAGAAAACGTTTGACCTCTGTCATTGCCAACAAAGGGTATATAACAAAGTATTGAGATGAACTTTTGTTATTGACCAAATACTTATTTTCCACCATAATTTGCAAATATATTCTTTAAAAATCAGACATTTTTTTTCTCATTTTGTCTCTCATAGTTTAGGTATACCTATGATGAAAATTACAGGCCTCTCTCATCTTTTTAAGTGGGAGAACTTGCACAATTGGTGGCTGACTAAATACTTTTTTGCCCCACTGTATATAGACATTTTGTCGGTGTTTTTCTAAACATTTAAATAATACCAAAATAACTACCTATTTCTTTCACTACTTGTGTACATAACAGACCCTGTCTATTCTTTACCTTTAATTGTCCAGATGTATTATCCTTGTTCCTAGATGCTATTTCTACTCAGGGAAACGTCAAATTCCTTACACGTGTACACATTCTTGGCTAATAAATATTATTTTGATTCTGACCTTGTAGTTTGACCATATCCATCTCCGGCATTTCCTCCAATAGTTCTCCGCTCTCGAATTTGCTGCCCAGAAGAGAAGTTTTAATGAAGAGACCCAACTCTGTGAAACCAGCCTCGTGAGGGCTCACCTCGAACCATTTTCCTGAGAGACAGAGAGTCTGTTTACACTTGCAAGTCAAAAGCCCCTTTAACATTGAGATACTGTTATACAGCCTCGAAGAAGATCCACCCTCAAGCTGACTTTGCTTTTTCAGGGGTGGTATGATGGTGCAACACTCCCGCTTTCAAAAGGCTGTGTGAAAGGGGATAATAACTCACTCAGGTTCTAATGTGACTTGTAAATATGAATGTGTGTACCTTCTATAGGCCCATATGAGAAGCAGTGCTTCTCTATGGCGCAGTAAATGGGGTAAGGGTTGGTGGCATTTCTGCTGGCCTCATCTGAAAGACGCCGTAGGTCCATCTGATGAAACACTAGATGTTCATGACTACCTTCATAACAGAGTGATGCGTTTAAAATGGGACATATGAGTAAATGCGTGTGTTTCCCCTATTACCTGTTTCATGATCCCAGCAGAGGTCAAGACCCCCCAGATATCAGAAAGAGAGAAGTGCTCCTCCTTTGCCCTTTCATCCAACCAGGCCAATGCCTCCTCCAACTCAACCCCAGGACCTGACAGCCTAGACACTGTTGAGTCCATGCTGGTGCTCCAGTGTGGATCACTGTAGATGGAGGACATGGACCTATCAGAGGAGACAAGTACACATAGGTCAAGAGAAATTTACATAAAAAAAATAAAAATAATAACAAAGCTGTTTTGCCAAATGTCCAAAAATAATGTACCCCAATTTATCAGTCCAAAGCAAAACCTGGTGGAGAAGCAAATGTGGAGGATCATTTGAAGCTGTCTATGTTTTGAGGATAGTAGAACATATCTTGGGCAAATATCTGCGATGACCAAATAGACATCTATGAGGTTGTGTTGCGCAAACTTGAAGAGATAAGAGCATAGTCCCAAGTTTGGTTTAGTTGGAAAAATATTCATAGATTCAAACTTCCTGGATCAATAACTTGTAACTGAAAAGTTGTTGAAACACAAACAATCTTCTCCTCTTTGAAACAGTAGAAGTAGGCATGTTGTTCAGTAAAGTGGGCGTGTTGTCTAGCAATGCGGGCTGGTCGTGCAGTAAAGTGGGCGTGTTGTCTAGCAATGCGGGCGTGTCGTGCAGTAAAGTGGCCGTGTTGTCTAGCAATGTGGGCGTGTCGTGCAGTAAAGTGGCCGTGCTTGTGTGGGCATGCCAGACTGCAAAGAGATCTTTCTCGAAGCATCGGTTCATGTGTGCAAGTACTGATTACTCAGCCAGGGCAGTAAGGCTTGCTGAAAACAGTTGATTGTCCTTCAAAGAAAAGCAAAAGCAATAGAGAAAAGAATATAAAGGGATACAAATAAATTAAATTAAATTATATATATATGCATTAAATTCTTCATAGTCTGTTATTCCACATACTAATATATAATATAATATAATAATTTTTGTTTATATAATTTCATATATTAATATATGATCCTGGTATCTGTATTGATGATGTTTGAAATAAAAAATATAATTTGGTTGCCTCTACTCTGCTTGGTATTTGTTCTGGTAGAAATGTCCATCTGTTCAGATATTATTCTCATACAGTTCATCTAGGTTCTTACTAATATTGGTGTCGAAGTATTGTATTTTATTTGTGCCCCAATTAAATTCCTAACCGTCTTTCAAAGCTTGGCTAATTTGAATCCTTTTTTGAAGCCACTCTGAGAATTTCTAGTAGAAAATTTCAAAATGTACACACACACATTTACACACACAACGATGGCAAAGCCTTTTGGAGCAATTTGGGGTTCTGTATCTTGCTTATGGACAGGACATTAAATTTCACTCTGACATCACCATTGATCACATGACAAGAACCGGAAAATTTGATTTCATCTTAATAATATGATGAATTACTTCTGACTCAAAATAACAGGATTAAGAAAAATAATTATGGCTTCTCCCAGTTTCCAAACGATATCAGTGTTAATGGAAATTCAGTGTTTGATCACTAGTTATGTGTTAGCATAAACTGCTTCCTCATTGATCAATTTGCGTTAGCATTCCATGTACCACTCCTCCAATGAATCGCCACCTTATCGTGGTGGAGGGGTTTGTGTGCCCCAGTGATCCTGAGAGCTGTGTTGTCGGGGGCAATAGCTCCTGGTAGGGTCTCCCAAGGCAAAGTGGTCTCGGGGGAGGGGTCAGACTAAGAGCGATTCACAAAACCCCAATGGATCGGACAATGCGAGGTTGTGGCACCTCGCCCGGAATAGGGAAACCGGGGCACCCTCCTGGAGCCAGACCTGGTAGGGGAGCTCACCAGCGAGCGTCTGGTGGCTGGGCCTTGGCACATGGGGCCCAGCCGGGCCCAGCCCGAAAAAGCTACATCGTGCCGCCACCCTGTGGGCCCACCACCCGCAGGGATAGGCATTGGGGTCGGGTGCAATGTGAGCTGGGTGGCAGGCTGGGGCGGGAACCTGGGTGTGCTGACCCCCGGCATCACAGACTAGCTCTAGGGACATGGAATGTCACCTCTCTGGCGGGGAAGGAACCGGAGCTGGTGCGGGAGCTGGAACGCTATCAACTAGATATAGTTGGGCTCACCTCCACGCATAGCACCGGTTCTGGAACCAAACTCCTGGAGAGGGGCTGGACTTTTTCCTTTTCCGGAGTTGCCCAGGGTGAGAGGCGCCGGGCGGGTGTGGGGATACTCACAAGCCCCCGGCTGAGCGCCGCTGTTCTGGAGTTCTCCCCCTGCGACTGGGAATCGCAGGGGGAAAGTCTCTGACTGTCGTTTGTGCCTATGCACCAAACGGCAGTTCGGAGTCCTTGGGTGGTGTTCTGGAAAGGGCGCCGACTGGGGACTCCATAGTTCTTCTGGGAGACTTCAACGCTCACGTGGGTAATGATGGAGAAACCTGGAGGGGTGTGATTGGGAGGAACGGCCTGCCCGATCTGAACCCGAGTGGTGCTTTGTTGTTGGACTTCTGTGCTAGTCATGGACTGTCCATAACAAACACCATGTTTGAGCATAGGGAGGTTCATAAGTGTACTTGGTACCAGAACACCCTAGGCCAAAGGTCTATGATCGACTTTGTAGTTGTGTCATCAGACCTGCGGCCGTATGTCTTGGACACTCGGGTGAAGAGAGGAGCAGAGCTGTCACCTGGTGGTGAGTTGGATCAGGTGGCGGGGGAGGCTGCCGGACAGACCCGGTAAACCCGAACGTGTAGTGAGGGTGAACTGGGAACCCGCAAGGTCTTCAACTCCCACCTCCGGAATAATTTCTCGTGCATCCCGGGGGAGGCTGGGGACATGGAATCCGAGTGGGCCATGTTCAAATCCTCCATTGTGGAAGCTGCTGCTAGGAGTTGTGGTCGGAAGGCGATCGGTGCCTGTCGTGGCGGCAATCCGAGAACCCGCTGGTGGACACCAGTGGTGAAGGAGGCCGTCAAGCTGAAGAAGGAGGCCTTTCGGGCTTGGTTGGCCGAGGGGTCTCCTGAATCAGCAGGCAGGTACCGGTTGGCCAGAAGGGCTGCAGCTGTGGCGGTTGCTGAGGCAAAAACCTGGGTGTGGGAGGAGTTCGGCGAGGCCATGGAGAAGGACTTTCGAATGGCCTCAAGGAAGTTCTGGCAAACCGTGAGACGACTCAGAAAGGGGAAACAGGGCTTTTCTCAGGCTGTGCTCAGCATGGGGGAAGAACTGCAGACCCAGACTGGGGATATTGTCGAGCGGTGGAAAGAACACTTTGAGGAACTCCTGAACCCGACCAACACATCCTCTGTGGAAGAGGCAGAGTCTGAAGACTCAGGGGAAGACTCGTCCATATGCCTGGCGGTTCTGTGGGGGGTACTGCGGGAATATGGGGTACCTGGTTCGTTACTACAAGCCATTCGGTCCTTGTATGACCAAAAGTAAGAGCTGTGTCCGGATACTCGGCACAAAGTCGAGCTTGTTCCCAGTGCGTGTTGGCCTCCGTCAGGGCTGCCCATTGTCACCAATCCTGTTTGTGATTTTCATGGACAGGATTTCAAGGCGCAGCCGGGGGGAGGAAAGTTTCCGGTTTGGGGACCTCAGAATCGCATCCCTGCTTTTTGCAGATGATGTGGTTCTGTTGGCTTCTTCAGAACGTGACCTTCACCACGCACTGGGGCGGTTCACAGCCGAGTGTGAAGTGGTCGGGATTAGAGTCAGTACCTCCAAGTCTGAGGCCATGGTTCTCTTCCGGAAAATGGTGGATTGCACCCTCTAGGTTGGGAGTGAGTCACTGCCCCAAGCGAGGGAGTTCAAGTATCTCGGGATCTTATTCACGAGTGAGGGTAAAATGGAGCGGGAAATGGACAGGCGGTTCGGTGCAGCGTCAGCAGTGATGCGGGCGTTGTACCGGACCGTTTTGGTGAAGAAGGAGCTGAGCCGTAAGGCAAAGCTCTCGATTTACCAGTCCATCTACGTTCCAACCCTCACCTATGGTCATGAGCTTTGGGTAGTGACCGAAAGAATGAGATCGCGAATACAAGCGGCCGAAATGAGCTTCCTTCGTAGGGTGGCTGGGCTCAGCCTTAGAGATAGGGTGAGGAGCTCAGACATCCGGAGGGAGCTCGGAGTAGAGCCGCTGCTCCTTCGTGTCGAAAGGGGCCAGCTGAGGTGGCTCGGGCATCTGATCAGGATGCCTCCTGGACGCCTCCCTTTAGAGGTTTTCCAGGCACGTCCAACTGGTAAGAGGCCCCGGGGTAGACCCAGAACACGCCGGAGAGATTATATATCTCGTCTGGCCTGGGAACGCCTCGGAGTTCCCCAGGAGGAGCTGGAAAGTGTTGCTGGGGAGAAGAACGTCTGGAGGACCCTCCTTAGCTTGCTGCCCCCGCGACCCGGCCCCAGATAAGCGGAAGGAAATGGATGGATGGATGGATTCCATGTACCAGTAAAATCCTAAGTCTTTATTGCATATTATACTCTTCGCTACTCGAGTCACCTCTGTTGATGTTCATAGAAATGCTGTAAAATAAATCTCAAAGTTTAAAAGCCTGTCCATCTGTTCAGCTCTCACTCAAACACAAATATGTTAATCGTGTTAATGTGTGTAAGTGTGACTTTAGTTACCACGTTGACCCAGAAACTCCTCCCAGGTAGAGCAAACTGTCCAACAGACCTTCCTCTCTCATCTGATAGAGGGAACCCACCAGACCCACAGCTGCCCTCTGACCCCCACCAGATGCCAACAGAGTGATGTGGGGAACTGAATCCTTGTTGGAAACATGAAGGAGGGAGTTAATTTGATAGCTGCTAATCTAATGCATTGTACAGTCAACTATAAGAGAATGTCTTATTATAATTATAATTTTAAAAACATAATTGTAAGGGTTATTTATGCGGTTATTAGAAGTTGCCGATGTATTAACTTTGCATACTTTTAGACATGCATAGAAACATTAGAATGTTTTGATGTACTGAGACAGTATTCACAATCCACATCGGTTTGAAGCTGTTAACAGTTTTTTTCACTCTTCTGTCTGTCAGACTAAAACCTTATTAAAATAATATGGCTCTAAAAAGCCAATCATGAACATAAACATTTTTGTGATAGTTTAGTTCCCTATTTTATTTTGAAAGTAACTTTTCTATGTGGCAAGTTTGGTTTTACTTCCTGCCTTTGTCTGTCTTCTACCACAACAATGTTTCAATAGTTGATTAGCCTTTTGTGCCTTTAGTCAGTGTTTCCGTATTTCTGAGTCAGTTCATCTGCCTTAGCTGCTGGTGTCTACGTTTCTGCCCTGTTCTTTGTTTGTGGTTTTCCCCAGTGTTAACCATTTTGGATTAACAGGCAGGTCATTTTCTAATACCTGCCTGTTTGGTCTTTCAGTTGTAAATTCCTCTTATAATTTAATCATTGTACTCTACTGGTTGCACACTCAACTCTTAAACTGCGTTTGGGTCTGAAATTGCCCTTGCTGGACCCAGCAGACGTTCTTTTTGAGGAACAACTATTTAACTTGTGTTATTCTCTGGTCTATGGGGAGTGGAGGAGAGCTCCTGGTTTGGCGCATGGAGATTCTGCTCCACCCATGGCATGCAGTAAGGTGATCAAAAAGCCATGGCTAATAAACTCTCAACCTGACTAGTGGAAGGATTGCCTGTTCCTGCCTGGCACTCCACTGGCCCAGCCTTATCATCATTTGCCGGCTGCCCTCCCTGGCCACAAGTCTCTGTTTCTGTGTTCCTGGTCTTGCCACCGTGGCTTTCTCCAACAGTGGTTTTGTGGTTTTTGTGCCTGCGATCGACCTCCAGTGTGGTTTCGCCCTCATTGATGCCCAAGCTGAGCTGCAGTGCCCAGTCATCTGGTCCTGAATTACAGTTGCCTGAATCTGGTCCTTAACTCCAGCAACCCAGTCTAGCAGCATGCCCCATGCTGGAGCCAATTCTTCTGGTGCCAGCCAATTATCTAGATCTCAAGTCTCAGCTACTCCAGAGGAGTATCGCCTTAAAAGCCAACCTCAATTAGGGTTCCGCCTTTGATGCCAGCTGAGAGCCTTACCCTAACTATTCCTTTGTTTGATTTTTTTCTTCCTTCTGTCCTTTTGTCTCTCTTGTCGAAAAAAATTACATTTCTGTTAATCTCTTGAGATATTAAGAGGACACTACTTTTTGTGATTATATGATAATGTCATATATCTTACCACAAATCAGCCTTCTAGATCACTCACCACATAATATGTTACCTAACAATACTGATTTAGCAGTATAGAGCATATTCAAAAAGAGAAAAGAGTTAAAAAGCTAAATCTGACTTGAGGATGTACTACAGACTGCTCTGTTCTACGGTGCTCATAGAAGTCATGCAGGAAAAAGACATTGGTGTTATAAAAACAAAGGCCGTCACATTATAAACGTGTGGGAGAACATCTGTGCAAAAATGACACATTCCCGAAAAAAATATATATTTTCTCTTTGATGTAGGAAACTAAGTAAAAAGAAAGAGACAGAGACAGAAAGAAATCTTCTTTCATGAAGTGTGACATGTCTTTCTTACTGCAGTGCAGTTGATTCCCAGTCTGCTGAGTGACTCCAGAACTACTTGTTTCCTCTTGTTAACATAGTCCTGTTCACCAGTACACAGAGATTGGGACTGACGGATGGGTTTCTAGAAATGATCAAAGACAGCTAACTGAATTACACTAAATAAGAAAAAATACTAATAAATACTAATAGACATCATTTTACAAGGCTTTTCAAAACTTCACTTCGAAAATCAAGATAAAACAATTAAACTCAACAACATCAAATAAAATCAGGCCAGAATAAAATAACTTACAGTGACTTACAATAAAAAAGGTAAAATATACTATTATATTTAATGCTTATGTTATTCTTGAAGAGACCAAGTCAAAATCCAACATTCATCTCATCCCAGAGTTGAATCTGCTTCAAACATTGCAATATTTTACAATATCATGGGACAATACTTTAATGTATTATTCTGCTGCTTCAAAATAATGTCATAAATACAGCATTTGCTTACATTTTCTTATTTAAACAAAGGTTTTTTCACATAGTGAATTAACATGCAAATGCACTTTTTAACATATTCCATAATACTAACATAATAACCACTTCTTGTTGCCGTGACAGTTATTAAAAGTGTATATCCAAATACCAGCAAAATGGTGAATTTTTGTCTTTGTAATTTTTTTTTGGAAGCAGTAGTACCCATATACAAAACAGCACAGAGACACACATGCTGTCATTCTAGGGGTACCTGATATATTGTGCAATTTCCTGGTAAATACACAAGAAAGACAGTTGGTTATACGCCTCATACTACATATAACACATCATGCTGTATACAACATAAATCCTTTTGACATGCATGCCTCACCTCAGAAGTGGTTGTATTGCCCTCCATGTTGTCCATTGCTTTTGAAATCCCAAGCCAGACGGAAATCACTAACACTGAAAAACTTGTTTTACTTGTCTGCATGTTTGGGCTGGAAAATATCCAGAAACAAATCAAACAAGCAATGAGATAAACCTTAACTCACACACAAATGCACACACAACCTTGTTGATGGAAGGACTTCTCAATAAGGACTTCTCAATAAGTTCCAGATGTTGGAAAGGCTGGAAAACAAGGGCTCACATTCACAACCACATTCTTCCCCTCCCTTTTAACAACTCTGTTCTCTAGAGGATGTTAGGGGGCTTGATAGGCTTGGTATTTTGGCTTACTGTAGTCCTGATGACTAATCAATTACATGATAATTTGAAGAGTCCATAGTATTATCAGATAATCAATCAACAGGGATTCACAGTGCAGGTAGAAGTCTTGCTCTCAGCGCTGTCTGGCTTTGTTTGACAGATTGCGAAACCGACTTACATGAAAAAGATGGTTATGGTTCGTGGTGAAAGAAGTAATCAGATCCTTGACTTAAGTGAAAGTACACCTTAAAAAATGTGTTGCTTAAGTAAAAGTCTATTAGTATTAGGAGCAAAATTCACTTAAAGAATCTAAATATATATCTATATATTATTAGATTATTGATACTGAAGTATCAATGTGTAAGCAGTACTTTACTGTTGTAGTTGGTTTGGTGTTTAAATGAAACCATCTGAGAAGAAGAATTTGGAGGAGGAGGAATGTGTCTAAGGGGAACAGCTGACAACTCGGACTTCTCAAAGGTCATAAACCAAAAAGTATTGGAGGCACTGGTTTAGTAATAAATGCTTCTTCAATAAAATCTTAATTTGGAAATTAACATTGGCAGCGGTGAGATAAATGAAGGGGAATAAAGTACAATATTTCCCTCTGAACTGTAGTGGATAGAGTTATATAATAGCATCAACTTGGACATTTTCAAGTGAAGAACAAGTACATAGAAATTGTACTAAGTATAAGAAACTAACTACTTAATGTGTTTAGTAACTTTCACCACCAATTGGTGTGCACAATGCATAGGTTATAAACTGGTGGAGGGAAAGGATAACTGTTTAGTTTTTCTCCTTCACAATCAACTCGTGGCTGGTAAAAATAGTTTTTAGTGTTGAAAGGATACCAGTTCATATTTAATGCAATTATATTTATCTATCACTAAAAAAACAAATAAAATCCTCCTATTGTCTGCATGTCAAAGTGTCCTTGAGCTTACTACTTACTTACTAGCCAGTGCACAATGTTATTAAACCCACCATACAATGAAATATTTAATTGCCATATGCCTGCAAATTTATATTTGTTTCATTTCCAATAGAGGCTGAACAAGTGAAAAATTAATCACAGAGCAAAGCCATTGTTTTATCTCAATTGCTCCCTTCGGACCATCCATTCTTATTAAGCTGAAGATTCCAGCAGTCACTCGTGGCAGGAAGCAGTTAGATCCTGTTCACTTCAAGAACATCTAATGCTTAGCATATCTTAGGAAACACATTGAAAGTGTATTTGGAGTTCTCTGTGAAAAATATGCTGTTTTGCAAAGCACTGTCCCCATAGGTTTCACTGCCATTGACAGAGAAACTGATGTAACATACCTCGACAAAATTGTTAAAGTATGCTGTGCTCTTACAAATGTCTCTAAATCAGTTGAACCCTTTCAGTGATCCCGTAATAGGTGTAGTCATCTATTAACAGATGTAGGGTACTGTAACTCAATACAGATGTGGCCATGTGACTCTTAACAGTTATAAGATATTGTAACTCAATACAGATGTGTTCATGTAACCCATAACAGATGTGGCCATCATACAATACTTGAAGACGTTAACTTGTGTACTAAATAATAGATGGTGTGCTCATTGGACTGTATATTTTGCATTAAGCAGTATAAATACAATCACCGTTTACCGAAGCCAGGGTCCAAGGACAGAGGATGTCATATGCTATACAGATTGTAAAGCCCTCTGAGGCAAATTTGTTATTTGTGATATTGGGCTGCACAAATAAAATTGATATGAATTCCTCTTTCTTATTCAGCTCACCGTTGGGAAGCAGCCCCTTTTCCAACATCAAGCGGGCTAACATCAGCATTTTGGAGAGTTGGTAGCTAGTCATGGAAGAGTTTAAGCAGTTATCTGTTGCCCGGTGAGTGATTTGACACCGGACTGATTTCTTGTGCTGCTGTGAAGTCTACAAGTAGTCAGGATATTACAGGATAGGAGAGAGCTGCCATGTTGCCACCGACAACCACCACAACTCACCAGCTTTCCCCGGCCTACTGTCAGCCATCGGGCCTAGGAAACCAGAAGGAGTTAGTGCCAGGTGGTATGGGTTTCAATACACTCCAACCAAGATACTGATTGACGGATTTATTGACAGAAGACAAATTAGTGTGTGTGTGGTTTAGTTGTTTGCACGCACACAGTCTGTGAAAGGAAAACCCAGAACGGGGCAAATAAAACACTATTATTATAATTAATGACATGGCAGTCCTTTTGCGCTGACACTCTCTTCAAAACCCTGTTCACCAACTCAATGCCGGTCGTCTTATTCTGCAAGCTGCTTCTCAGAGAACCTGTCTTTACTGACAGCGCATCTGATTTACATAAACAGGGCGCCATGCTTGCCCACATGGGACAGCTATTGAAAGAGAGCATGTGCACTATCAGACCCTGTACATATGTGTGAATAGGTGAATGTTTACATGACTTTCTAGTCTTTGAGTGGTCCCAAGACTAGAAAGGCTCTATATAAATGCAAGTCGATTTACCATTGTCCAAGTCCATATAAACTGTAAAAGTAATGCAACTAAGTGGCTAGACATTAATTTTAAGTTTATTCTTATAATAATATTGTAAAACACTGTAAATTTGGGTTTTTACCTTTAACATCACAAACCCTAACCACATATGACAAAACGTTTATGTAAAATAAACTCTGCAGCAGAATTACTGCATACATATTATTTCTAATTTGGTAGGTTAACCACAATTGCTTACAACTTTGAAGCCAAAGAAACAAAAAAAAATAATCTAGAAAAATCCAAAAGAGGAAATCATCTTCAATGTGCTGTATGCGTGTACTTTCCTGGCTCAATAGGTCTATGTTTACGACTCAAAGTCTATGAGTTGTGTAATGAATGTGCAAACTTGTTGGTTGATATGTCCACACTGCCTATTTGACTTAGCCCAGTCTTCAGTTTAATGCCTAAGAAGCACCTGTAAATCAAATGGCAAGAGGAAATCTGTTGGTTTCAGAAATGTCAATCTTTATCCCACTTTTTGAGTTTGTAGCCTGAGCCTCCAGAAGCCATAATTTTTCAGGTTTTGCATTGACTAAGGGATCTGAAGACCTCACCATGGGCTGTGGGAAATTATAGAGGCCATTCCCATATAATCTGACATTTTATAGACTAAACCATTAATTACAGTTATGATTGACATCTTAATTGATAACTAAAAATTTTGTTTTCAGCACTAAAAATGATGTTTTCAGCCCTATAAATTGTCTCTGTCTTTTAGCTTGCAACAAGATTTCAAGTGCTCGTTGTCACTGCTTAGCTAGGTGCCAATTTTTTGACACTTTTCTCCCTTGGCTACTTTTTCTCCTCTGCTGCATTTGAATGCTGACAGTAAAACTCCACTGACCGCATGTTGTCCAGGAGAAGTAGTCCTGTTACAGTACCCGAGATGTGTCAATCCAGGTCAATGTGCTAAAATTGGAGCTTTTCTGCATAATTCATGTGCATGAAGAAACCATGTGGACGTGTCTGTGATTATTATTTTTTTGTTCCAAGTAGTTCCTTATTTACATGCAATTGTTGTATTGAGACATTTAGTTTTATTCTACTTTCATTCTTCTGTGTTCCGATTTACATAACTGTCATATGCACTGACAATGAGAAACCTTTGAACAGACTGCTAAATTGGAGTTTGTATAACATGAGTTTATTCATTCAGCTGTAGAGGTTATTTGACTGTATTATTAGGTTAATGTAATCTCAATGAGAAAGACCAAATCAAACACCATTTTTAGCGTCTCCTGTCACACTGCTATTTTGAGGAATGTGTTGTTGTTGTTTTTTATTTTTGACACAAGTTTAAACCTCTGAGTGAGTTACGGCCTTTTGCAGGGCTAATGAAGTGTGTGGCTGCTCGGTATAAAGTGTTGTGATTGCGTCTAATGTTTTGAGCAGAAGTGGACAAAGTTGTCAAAAACTGTACTGAAGGACAGTTACTTTGTAAAATCAAGTACTCAAGTAGAAGTTAAAGTCACCAAAGTAACTACATACACAGGTTTAACATACACCTGTATTTCTGCTCACTTTACAATGAAATGTCACATCATCTCCTGATTAGATAATCTGGTACATACACAGCAGGAACATATTCCCAGTCTGTATCTCTCATGTGTGATCACAAAATATTCCATTTACATTCTGATCTATGAAGCACTCTAATAAGTAAAGACATTTTAAAATTGCATTATTCACTTATTACATATTCACTTGTGGCATTAATCACATAATATGCATGGACCACATGTGGTATGCGCCTTAACCCTTCAACCGTTGGAACAGAATTTTCTTCCTTATTCTTGGGATATTTACAATCGTGATGTTAAGATAAGATAAAATAAGATAAGATAATCCTTTATTAGTCCCGCAGCGGGGAAATTTGCAGGAGCTGCTGTAAGAGGCAGCCACTCGCGCGGCGCCATTTTACCATTTTACAACGCCATGTTGTGCTTTGCTGTAGATAAATGCACTGTTAGAGTGATGTGAAGGACATTAAGATGTGCATGCTGTACCCGAGGAAAATTTGTGTCAAATGTTTGCTATCTGTTCTGTTACTGTATGATCCTGTTATATCTGTTTGACGTCAATGTGATTGTAACTAGTCATGAAGATGTGACATCAGTATAATAAGGAGGTGAGCTCAAATCATCAACTTTGTGAGCCTTTGCATCCGTTTCCTCTCACAGAATAATCAACACTCGGTCCACCTCCACCATGGTCTGTGGAAATGGCAGATGGGTTGCTGGGCTGCTCTGTGGTTGTATTGTGATGTTAGGACCTATGGGACAACCTGTGGACAACAAGGAGGACATGTCAACAGTTGCCCCTCAGATGCAATGGGTATCAAGTGAAGAGAGGACGCCACCTCCTGAACCCAAGACGGAGATAAATTCACCATTCACTTTCAAGGTGAGGGAATGAGGGAAATGTTTCATTCAGAATCTAAATTCGGTAAATAAAGTTGGAAGTTTATTATGTTTATACTCAGCTAAAGGAGCAGCCCATTCTCATTCCCATGGCCTAGTAGAAATAAACTTTGTCACATGGTTTAGTCTCTGATACTGTGGCACATGGCAACCCATAACATCTTAATTGATAACTAAAAATGATGTTTTCAGCCCTATAAATTGTCTCTGTCTCTTAGCTTGCAACAAGATTTCAAGTGCTTGTTGTCACTGCTTAGCTAGGTGCCAATTTCTTGACACTTTTCTCCCTTGGCTACTTTTCTCCTCTGCTGCATTTGAATGCTGACAGTAAAACTCCACTGACCGTATGTTGTCAAGGAGAAGTAGTCTTGTTACAGTACCCAAGATGTGTCAATCCAGGTCAATGTGCTAAAATTGGAGCTTTTCTGCATAATTCATGTGCATGAAGAAACCATGTGGACGTGTCTGTGATTATAATTTTTTTATTCTAAGTAGTTCCTTATTTACATGCAATTGTTGTATTGAGACATTTAGTTTGTGTAGGAATGTGTTGTTGTTATTTTTTATTTTTGACACAAGTGTAAACCTCTGAGTGAGTGACGGCCTTTTGCAGGACTGATGAAGTGTGTGGCTGCTCGGTATAAAGTGTTGTGATTGCATCTAATGTTTTGAGCAGTGAATAAAGTTGTCAAAAACTGTACTGAAGGACAGTTACTTTGTAAAATCAAGTACTCAAGAAGCAGTGGTGTATAGTAACGAAGTAGAAATACTTCGTTACTGTACTTAAGTCGTTTTTTTTGGATATCTGTACTTTACTTTACTATTTATATTTCTGTTGACTTTCACTTTTACTTCACTACATTTTGCAAAGAAATCTGATACTTTGACTCCGACACATTTCCCCTGAAACCTTCGTTACTCGCTACAAAATCAAATCTATCTTTAGAAAAAAAAAGAATCATGAGACCAACGTCGGGGACTGTTGTGGAACACAGACTGCAAGCATGCAGGTTTGGCCAATCAGTGGTCCTAGCTTGCAAGTTAAATCATTGATTAATCACGTTAATGCGCAATTGCAAACAAGTGCTCTCAAAGCCACATTTTTTTGATTCCCAGTGATGCCCAGGATGCCAGCTAGCGAGCGACTACATGAGTAGAATTCCACTCTACGATGACTGATTTCATGATGGAAGCAGAAATGGAAGCACCTGCTACTCCCGCAACAAACGATGGTGGTGACGAAGACCAACACCCGTGGCCATATTTGCGAGAAATGTTTTCTTATGTTGGAGTGAAAGATTCTTCGTACCGGATGAAGTGCCTCTTATGCTTACCCAAAGCTACTGAAATATTGCCATTCAAAAACTCCCCATCCAACCTCAGGAAACACATTGAGGTAAATTAAGATTAATCCCATGAGCCGCAACGTTAATGTTTAGTTATCATAATTAGCATAAACCTGTTAAGATATCTAGCAGTGTTCCCACAGGATTGGAGTATATCTTTGGCGGGGGAGGGGGGGGGAGACAGGTGTCTGATCTTCTAATTTAGCTATACATGGTGTATG
Organism: Anoplopoma fimbria; assembly: GCF_027596085.1. Taxonomy (NCBI): domain Eukaryota; kingdom Metazoa; phylum Chordata; class Actinopteri; order Perciformes; family Anoplopomatidae; genus Anoplopoma; species Anoplopoma fimbria. The sequence goes on along the minus strand of NC_072459.1, from coordinate 16,965,656 downwards.
TTAGGCTGCTGTCTCTGTTTGTACCTCCTTGTCCTTGGTCATGGTGGCCACAGCACTTAAAAGAATAAACTTCATAATTCTCAAAATTCTGACCCTTTGCTTTTTTATTAACAGCATTTACTTGTACTTTTACTTTCAATACTTAAGTACATTTAATATCAGAAAATTACTTTTGATACTTAAGTACAGTAAATATCAGATACTTTAAGACTTTTACTCAAGTATGGCTTTTGGGTACTTTATACACCACTGCTCTTAGATACATATGGCAGAAATCAGCATTCTTTTTCTTTCTTTCTCCATTCTAGATCTTCTACATTGATACTTTGAGTGGTGCTTTGTGTAGTATTTTAACTTCAATTAATTATTTGCATGGTCATTTAGAAACAAAATGTGTCTTATCAAGGGCTTTGTGAAGATGTAATTAAGCACAAAAACTCTTCTGAAGTCAGCATGCTAACATGCAAGGAAAATATTTACATAATGATGTTAAGCAGGTACAATATACCTATGAACCATGTTCAACATTTTAGTTTAGCATGCAAATATTTGGTTCTCAGCAATTTACACAAAGCACAGATGAGGCTGATGGGAATGCCATTAGTTGCAGGTATTTGTTTACAAACCAAAGTATTAAGTTCAAATTTAAATTTCGATGTGATGATCAAACCCAAGTCAGGATATCACCAAAGTCTTTAAGATATATCCTCTGGGCAACATGAATGTTTCACTGTAGACTAAAGTGGGGGCCATCCCTGGCATAGCAAAACTAGTGTACAAATGGGACTGTTACTGATAAGACTGGTGGCCTTCGGGCCTCTATTCTTTACAGAGTGTTTCTTCATGACATAAAACAGGAAGAAGATACTATCTTTGTAGTACAAACAACGATTCTTAAGGATCACATATGAGCTCTTAGCCCACTGCCTCCTAACAAATCAACAGCAGCAGTAAGGGATGGACCTAGATGGTCAAAGTGAATTGATTGACCAGTCAAAAACGCAAATTATTGATTGGGACATAAAAGTCTACAGCCATGCCCATGGATCTGTAAGGTTGTATTTGGCTGAGCAGTGCTTTGAGCTAATGTCAGCATATTAACATGACAATGACAAACTAACATTCTGTTGTTTAGAAAGTGAAATGCCTACTGTGTTCAACGTTTAATTGAGCGTGTTAACATGCTAAAATTACTATTATTAGTACAAACAACAACAAGTACAGTTGAGGCTATTGGGAATTAGGTCATGAACAAAAGTTTTTCACAAATTGAAATTTTGACCTGATGATTGCGTTAACAGAACCCATAAGTGATTACAAAAGTTTTTATAACTCACCATGAGGTAGTCATGGGTGTCTGAACCAGGTTCAATGGCAATCTATTTTATAGATCAGATGCTCAAGCCCTGCAGCTCCTCCACCACTACTCCCTCTTCTGATGACTGCAACCGCTTCATGGACTTCTTTAAAACAAAGGACGAAAACATCAGGCACAACCTCACCCCAACCAACCTGAACCTCCCCTTGATCATGCCCCCCATGATGACATAGCCCTCGATCACTTTGCTGAGGTCACTCAAGCTGAGCTCTCCAGCATTGTTTTAAAAATGAACTCCTCCACCAGCTCTTTGGACCCCATCCCCACATCACTATTGAAAGCATGTCTCACAGCCATTGTCCCCAGTGCAACCTACATAATAAACAGGTCCCTGTCAACTGGTAAAGCAGCCCCCTCCCTCAAACTGGCAGCCATCAAACCTGTGCTTAAAAAGCACAATCTGGATCCTGAGGTCCTCTCCAACTACCGTCCCATCTCAAACCTGCCTTTCATAGCGAAAGTCTTGGAAAAGGTTGTCACCATCCAGCTACATGACCATCTCCACTCCCACCAGCTCTATGAAACCTTCCAGTCCGGTTTCAGACCTTCCCACAGCACTGAAACTGCTCCGGTGAGGGTGGTAAATGACCTCCTAAGGGCAGCAGACTCTGGCTCCCCCAGCTTGCTAATCTTGCTGGACTTAAGCGCTGCTTTCGACACGGTGGACCATAGCATCCTGTATTGGCGCCTCCAGGAGGTGGGAATCAAAGGCACTGCCCTGGACTTCTTTCATTCCTACCTCACAGGACGGCAGGAATATGTTGCCCTTGGCAATGTCACCTCCAGCATCAGATGTGTTACCTCCGGTGTCCCCCAGGGGTCAGTCTTGGGGCCACTGCTCTTCTTAATATACATGCTGCCACTGGGAGCCATAACATCAAATTCCACTCTTATGCTGATGATACACAAATCTACCTGCAAACTAACCCTGAACAAACACCTGGCACTATCCCGGGCTACCAAATGCCTGGATGACATCCAGCACTGGATGAGCAGCAACTCACTACAGCTAGATGGCAGCAAGTCAGAAGCCATTCTCATTGGCACCCCCCATCAGACAAAAAAGGCCGGTCTCACCCACATCACCATCAATGGCCACCCCATTCCTCTTTCCTCACTTGTCACAAACCTGGGCGTCAAGCTGGACTCATCATTGTCCTTTGATGCGCACATCAAATCTGTCTGCCAAATATCATTCTACCACCTGAGAAACATCTCAAGGCTAAGACCCTCACTACCCAAACGTGATGCAGAAAAGTTGGTGCATGCATTCATCAGTTCTCGGATTGACTATTGTAACTCTCTGCTCGCAGGTCTACCAGCCAAAACCATCCAGAGGTTACAATATGTACAAAACAGTGCCGCCCGGGTTCTCACCAGGACACGGAAATCACAACATATCACCCCAGTCCTCCACTCCCTCCACTGGCTTCCAATAAAACAACGCATCATTTACTAGTACTTCTCCTAGTATTCAAGGCCATAAACTGTACCGGTCCAACCTACCTCCTGGACCTCCTCACCCCTCAATCCACATCCAAGACACTTAGGTCAGGCAACTCCAACATCCTTGCGGTTCCCTGAACAAAGCTGGCAACCATAGGAGATTGTGCCTTCTCTTCGCTGGGGCCACGCCTATGGAATAAGCTCCCGGAGAAGATCAGGGCGCTTTTAAATAAAATCTTAAAACTCACCTGTTCCTCTCTGCCTTCCCCTAAGGTCTTGGCTTTGTGTAGTTTAGATTGCGTTTCTTGGGTGGTTGTTCACTTTGCAACTCAAAGCAACATCCTTGTTGACTTGGATGACAAGTAACAATATTTCAGGAAAATGTTGTTGGGAGAAGGGGGTGTAGCAGAAATGCTGCCTTGTTTACTGTGGGGTCTGCACTTTTTCTGGCAGGCACCGCATGATTGGCTGGCTCTGTTATGCAAATTTAGTTTAGTTTAGAATGCAAGTTCGTGATTATAGAGTGTTATCCGTAGTGTCCAGTAGCGCACCTGTGCTTATAGAATTAGAGTTATACTATTGTAGCCACCATTACTAATATCTCCAATCTGCAATTTTGCTTCGTCTGATAAATGTACAAAAAAACCTTTTTGACAAACGTCAATGCAGTAAATATTCTGACACATAAAATACCTAAAATACAAACACAAACCTTCTTAACTCGAGTTTCTCTTTTGCATTGAACTAAGAGTTAATTGCCTTGTTAACTCATTGTTAAACACTGGAGAGAAACTAAATAAAACTCACCAAACATGTCTCGGTTAGTCTTCCCGCTGTCAGCAACAATTAGCAATTCTGGTTTGGTAGAAATAATTCCTTGATTCAGACAGTAAGATGTAAAGATATCTGGCTCTACAAGCTGTTTTTTCTCCCACTGCATATTTCTGCCGCGTGGCTGCCTGTGCTTTAGGGGCTCCTACAGAGAAAGACCCTCAAATTAGAAAAAATATAAAGACAAGAATCACCTGAGATCGCTCTGCTGGTTTTGGTTGTCTTTTCCAGTTTATCTTTGGGATTCTGAAGACAGTCCCCAGCACACTTCTGTCCGAGCAAGACGGAACACTTTCTTGCATAGTAACGCACACAATGCTCACTCTATCTGGGTTATCGTTGTGATGTTCACATAATAATGAGTGTCTGTTATCAAACATAGAGGCTGGAAAAGAGCCATATAGGCTCATAGGCAGTTGACATATGAGAGCTGGAAATAATACATTGTCTGGCCATATGCTATGTTTACGGTATATTATCCCACTGACTAAAATATGTATGGGACAGTATTGTTAGCGATCACTTAGCCTCCTTATGTGTAGGCCTATCCCTTTAAATAGGTACGCACCTGGGTTGTAAAGAGGTGAACGCACAAGACGGGAGGGGTGTGTTTTTCTCACGGGGGAGTTTGAATGAGGAAGTGGCGGCAAGCTAAGTTAGAATATCAATACGACTTAGACAGCAAATGCCAGTGGGTATAGCGATCTTTTGTTTATATGTATGTTTATTTAATACATTCCACCAACTGCTTTCTCTGGACCGATCCACAAAGTGAGACATATATAGGAGTACCAGAATTCGGAAGGATTTACTCAGCTCGGGATCTGGTGAGCGAAGCGGTGATTTTGTTCCTGGTTTTTACTGCGCAATGGATTGCTGTTTTTGATTTGGAGACGGACTGTTTACTTCTTTGGATTACGATCAGAGACTGTTTTGCTGGATACATGGTAAAGACAATCGCGGAAACAGGCCGACACTGCGGCATTGCGAGACTCTGGTTCACTTTGGACTTGATCACGGATCATTATTGTTTTGTTCATTTGTTGTATAAATAACCACACACGCATGACATCGAACACAGACAATATATGTATTATATGATTGCGGTGTTTGTGTTTCTGTTGTGTCTCTTTAGCCTATTGGCGTTTAACATTGATTTCCCGATAAAAAGAATAACAACAGAATGTGACGAGTTTCTGTTTTAATTAACGGAATTTGTTATATATGGTGGCCAGTATGGGGATATCGGGTGTTAACAACGCAAAATATTTAGGCTAAGAAACTGCAGTAATTGTGGTTATTTATCTGTTTTCTAAATCCAGGCTGCTGGTGTTTTTTTTGTTTGTTTGAAGCACTCGCTGTTTCCTGGGTTATGCCAGGTGAGTGCGTGTTTAAACCCAGAGTGAGGTTTGTTCCAAATAATGGAGAGTTAGACTCTCGAAGTTTTGTTATTTGTTTAATCTTGTATATTGATGAAATGCCATGTTGGGAACAAGCACGGTGTATATTTGGTTGGTGAAATCTTTTTCATTTGAGTTTTTTGTATTGGGGAAATTATTGAAAACATAGCTAACATTTATTTAGGTTGGTGTGTAGGCTATAGTAAATTACTTTAGTAAACATGAGTCAGGAGGAAGCCGAGATACTTGACGGGTATAACCCTCCTACCCCTGCCCCAGGAGATTTTATTACATTTAGAGATCCTATAGCGGAGGTGGCCTCTTTGATAAGTGAACTCTATGTGGATGATGACGAAGAGGAAATTGATGATGAGGAAGAAGTGGTTGCAGAGAAGAGGCATGATACACTGCTGGAAGGATTGCAAGCGAACTTAACTGAAACTGGGGAAAAGATTATATCCTTGGAGGCAGAGTTTAGAGGATCAGTAGAGGGCGCTCTAACAAGAGAAGAAGGTTTCAGGCACTATGTAGACACCAGGTTTCTTGAGATGGAAAGCAATGTACAAAAGTCAATGGTTGCACTTGAGAAAGCAATTGTGAATTGTTTCCAACGACGAGATGTGCACTGGGAAGCACAACTCAGCAAGATGAAAACCTGCTCCATTCGGCATAGCTCTCCTCTAACTCGTTCCGCTTTTGATCGATCATCTGTCTCCAGTGTAGCACAAAGACTTCCTGTTAAAATTGATTTCCCCAGATTTAAAGATTCAAGGGACACAGGTGATGTGTTAAACTTTATTGAGAAGTGCGAGAACTTCTTGACCTTAAGACCCATGACCGATGCTGAACTGACAGGCACACTAGGCACCATCTTAGAAGGGCCTGCACATAGTTGGTGGATGGCGGAAAGAAAGAAAGTGTCCAACTGGGCTGAATTCAGGGAAGCCTTTCTTGGTGCATTTCTCTCTGGGGATTACCAAACGGAAATAGAAGAGAAACTCAGAACCATGGTCCAAGACCCAGAACAATGTTTGAGAGATTTTGCCTATGACTATCGAGCATTATGTCTAAAGTGGAAGCCAAACATTGATGAGAGTGATGTGGTCAGAAGAATACTTAACAACTGCAATCCCAAGCTAGCCACTAGTCTGAGAGGTACAGTCTCCACGGTAGACCAATTAGTTAGAGTTGGATCTATGGTGGAAAAAGACTGGGCGTCGACCAAAGGCTACTGGAAGAAGGTGCAGGAGCAGCCATCCTCAGAAAGGACACAGAGAAAAGGTCCTACACCCAAGGTCAGCCTGCAGGTGTCAGCAGTGGACAATAAAGTTAGGCTTAAGATGACTAAAGGGGAGGGTCTTACAATACTGGTAGTTCCCATTGAGGTGCGCGGCTTAAAGGGTGAAGCAATTTTTGACACTGGCTGCACTTACTCTTTAATGACTCAACAGCTCTGGAAACAGATTGTGCGGGAAAGAGAGACGCTTGAACCCTGTTCTAATCAGTCCTTTGTGCTTGCAGATGGAAAGGTGCATGCTCCACTGGGGAAAGCTAAATTAACGTATGTCTGGCATGATACTTGCTGGTCACTGGAGACCTATATCATGGATGACAAAAACCTAGCTTTTGCCTTGATTTTGGGGCTAGACTTCCTTACCAAAACCCACACACACCTTCATCTGGGAGAAAATGAGTACGGAGTGCGGGACGTGGTTCACAACAGGTACCAATACTTTCCCTTCCTACCCCACAATAAAGAAACCCTCACCTGGAAAAAGGCCAACACTGGATTATACATGGCTGTGTCAATCCAAAAGCCTGTAATGCCTGAGTCTCAAGGATCTTCCCATGAGTGGGACGAGAGGAATCTACCAGCTGAGATGCTTCCTCTAGCCAGGAAGTGGGCAACAGTGTGTTCAAGCCAGCTGGGAAGAACTACCCTGGAAGAGCACCGGATTCCAACCACAGACCAAATGCCGGTGCGGAGTCCGGCTTACAGGGTTTCACCTTTTAAGAAGGATATCATTCAAGAGCACATTAAAAAAATGTTAAAAGACCAAATCATTGAACCATCCTCATCAGCTTGGGCATCACCAGTAGTTCTAGTGGCTAAACCAACAGGAGAATATAGGTTCTGTGTTGACTATCGGCGTCTGAATGCCAAGACTCTGCAAGATGCCTACCCAATGCCTCTGATTCACGAGATCATTGAATCCTTGCATGGCGCCACCTGCTTTAGCTCACTTGATCTTCAATCAGGATACTGGCAAGTGGCAATGGCAGAAGAAGACAAGGCGAAAACTGCTGTCGTCACCCCTTTGGGGCTATTCCAATTTCGCTCCATGCCTTTCGGTTTGCGGAATGCTGGTGCCACTTTCCAGCGTCTGATGGAGCGTGTGTTAGGCAACTTAAGAGGTTCTAATTGTTTTGTCTACATTGATGACATAATTATATTCTCTCCAAGCCGTGAACAGCACCTGAGGGACCTTGAGGCCGTCTTTGCAAGGCTCCATGCTGCCAACCTTTCCTTGAACATGGCCAAGTGTCATTTCTTTCCTTCTTGGGCCATGTGATCTCTTCAAAAGGAGTGGAGATTGATCCAGCAAAGACATCGGCTGTGACGGATTACCCCTCACCAACTAATCTTAAGTCTTTGCAGAGATTCCTTGGTCTTGCAGGATGGTACCATAAGTTCATTCCAAACTTTGCAAACCTTGCAGCACCATTAAATAAGTTGAAACGGAAAGGGGTGGAATGGAAATGGACACCTGAATGCGAAACAGCCGTGGAGCAACTGAAGAATGCTTTGAGAATGCCACCTGTACTTGCTCAGCCAGACCACCGTATAACCTTCCAGGTGCATACAGATGCCAGTGACCTAGGATTGGGAGCTGTCCTGACACAGAGAAGACCAGAGGGAGAAAAAGTGATTGCATACGCCTCTAGAGGTATCAGAGGGGCAGAATGCAACTACTCCACCTCTGAGAAGGAATGTCTCGCTGTTGTCTGGGCTGTGGAGAAGTGGAGGCATTACTTGGAGGGAGTAAAGTTTGAGGTCTATACTGACCATGCTGCCCTCTCCTGGGCCTTCAATTGCCCGAAAACAAGTTCTCGGCTCACCAGATGGATCTTGCGGTTACAACAGTTCAATTTCACCGTCTTCTATAGGAAGGGATGTTTGAACATGGTCCCAGATGCCTTATCCCGGGCGATAACACCTCCACCAGGCTTAATGGCACCATGTGTGTCCGTCACCAAGGCGAAGATCTGGGCTGACATCCCAAGCTCTATGGGGGAGATTTCCCAAGCCCAAGCCAAGGATGATGACCTCACAAGCCTCAGGCCAGTGACTGACTCCGATGACAGAACTGATCGGATCGGTTTTGAAGAACACCAGGGGTATTATATCGACGACTTCCCAGTACCGGGGTGTGGAGCCAAATACCAATTAGCTGTGCCTAAATCTATGGTGAATGACTTCCTTGGATATTACCATGACAATCCATTAGGAGGGCATTTGGGCCGGATGAAGACATTGCTGAAAATCATGGACGTTGCTTGGTGGCCCTCCATCCGAAAAGATGTGTGGTCCTACATTAAGAATTGCCAAACTTGTCAGCAATATAAACCATCCAACCAGAAGCCAGCAGGACTTCTTCAAACCACAGTCGTAGAAGAGCCAAACTACATGCTGGGGATTGATTACATGGGACCCTTGCCGATCACCAAGCAACGGAACACTTTCCTTTTAGTAATAGTGGATTACTATACCAAGTGGGTGGAATTGTTCCCTTTGAGAGACAGTACATCTACCAAGCTGTGCCGGATCATCAAAGATGATGTGTTTCTGCGTTGGGGCGTACCCAAATACTTACTGTCAGACAGAGGACCCCAGTTCACCAGTAATCTGCTGGCAGATCTCTGTAAGAATTGGGGTGTCACTCAGAAATTGACCACCAGCTACCACCCACAGACCAATTTAACAGAGCGGGTCAATAGGACCCTTAAGACAATGATGGCCTCGTATGTTGGCAATAATCACCGAGAGTGGGATCGCTGGTTGCCCGAGTTTAGGTTTGCAATAAACACGGCCGTGCATGACACCACCGGGACAACACCAGCTCAACTGGCGATTGGGAGGAGCCTGAAAGGACCACTGGAAAGGCTCATCACCAAATCCCCGATGCCATCTCCAGAACAACCAGGCTACTCTGTGATGGAAAGACAGCAGAAGCTAGCAGAAGAGGTCAGTAGGAGAGTGAATGCGGCCAAAGCCAGACAAGCCAGGTATTACAATATCCACAGGAGAAATGCGCAATTCTCCGATGGAGACCTGGTCTGGGTCAAAGCTCATCATCTCTCCAATGCAGCAGCAAAATTTTCATCCAAGCTTGCGCCAAAATGGTCTGGTCCAGCTGTAGTGATGAAAAAGTTAGGGCCCATTAACTACAAAGTCAGATGGGAAGACCAATCTAGGAGGGAAGACACAGTGAATGTTGTGAATCTCAAGCCATATTTCAGCTCCCGCTAGGCATAGACTGGGGGGGGGACTATGTGATGTTCACATAATAATGAGTGTCTGTTATCAAACATAGAGGCTGGAAAAGAGCCATATAGGCTCATAGGCAGTTGACATATGAGAGCTGGAAATAATACATTGTCTGGCCATATGCTATGTTTACGGTATATTATCCCACTGACTAAAATATGTATGGGACAGTATTGTTAGCGATCACTTAGCCTCCTTATGTGTAGGCCTATCCCTTTAAATAGGTACGCACCTGGGTTGTAAAGAGGTGAACGCACAAGACGGGAGGGGTGTGTTTTTTTCTCACGGGGGAGTTTGAATGAGGAAGTGGCGGCAAGCTAAGTTAGAATATCAATACGACTTAGACAGCAAATGCCAGTGGGTATAGCGATCTTTTGTTTATATGTATGTTTATTTAATACATTCCACCAACTGCTTTCTCTGGACCGATCCACAAAGTGAGACATATATAGGAGTACCAGAATTCGGAAGGATTTACTCAGCTTGGGATCTGGTGAGCGAAGCGGTGATTTTGTTCCTGGTTTTTACTGCGCAATGGATTGCTGTTTTTGATTTGGAGACGGACTGTTTACTTCTTTGGATTACGATCAGAGACTGTTTTGCTGGATACATGGTAAAGACAATCGCGGAAACAGGCCGACACTGCGGCATTGCGAGACTCTGGTTCACTTTGTACTTGATCACGGATCATTATTGTTTTGTTCATTTGTTGTATAAATAACCACACACGCATGACATCGAACACAGACAATATATGTATTATATGATTGCGGTGTTTGTGTTTCTGTTGTGTCTCTTTAGCCTATTGGCGTTTAACATTGATTTCCCGATAAAAAGAATAACAACAGAATGTGACGATATAGGGAATAGCAATTAGTAATGTGACTAATAATAATAATGGAAGTAGCATAGGGTGTCAGCCGGGTCACGGCAGAAGGCACGACCACGGTCCAGGTACCACAATGACTCATGGAAACCTGTGAGGCGAGAAAGCACAAAGACTCCGGAGTAGAAGCAAAGCCAAAAAAGCGTAATCGTACAGGGGATAATAATAGTATTGTGACTAATAATAATAGTGGTAGTAGCAGTGGGTGTCAGCAGGGCCACAGCAGGAGACACGACCAGGGTCCAGATATAACCACGATTCATGGAATGTGCATAAATAGGACATGAATACATAAAGATAAAGATTGTATATCGCTCTTCAAGTCTTCCGACCATTCAATGCTCTTTCACACTACATGTCATCATTTACCCATTCACACCCATTCATACACTGATGGCAGGGGCTACCATGGTGCCACCTATCAATCAGGACTAGCTAATCATTCATACCCATTCATACATTCAGTTGGACCAATGTGGGGTTAAGTGTCTTGCCCAAGGACACATGGACTAGTGGAGCCAGAATCGGACCACCAATCCTCTGATTGAAGGACAACCCACTCTACCACTGAGTCACAGTCGTCCCTACTGAACACACAACTATACACACAAACATGCACACAAATGCAAAATCACTTATTAAAGGACGACAGGCTGCAGCTGGAGATAAGTACTGAGGTTAGATTTTCAGCGTTCATCATTGCAGACACTAGATTATTTCCTCACTATCAATCAGGTTTCTTACTCTGTAACAAAAGTGTTTTTGTAAGATATATTTTCTCAGTTTTCTGCCTCTGTGTACCTGTGCTTGGCTTAGGTAAATGGTTTGAGATGACTCCTCATGAAACTGGCTTCACAGATCTGGGTCTCTTCATTAACACCTCTCATGTGGGCAGCAACCATGAAGCAGATCCTGAAGGTAAAGGGCCAGAGATGGACATGATCAGGCTGCAAGGTATGTTTGGCTCTTTTGACTGCTGACAACAAAGTCATCTAAAAACATAGAAATCTATCCATAAACAACTGTACGGAAACAAATTTAGTCTTTAAAGTTGTTGTCTAGTTATTTCTTTAACCCTAAGACACCTTCCTCCTGTGCTTAACTAGAAAGGGCACTCCATTGTTTTTACATATCAAGATCAGTTTTCTCATCACAGGAAGTCTCCCCTCCACTCCTCCCTCTCATCTTTGTTGAAAGAAAAGCAAGGAGAAAAGGAAAGACAAAACTTGCAAAGTAAACAGTCGAAACTTCAAAATAAAACATAAAAAGGATCAGCCTTCAGGAGCCCTAGCACCAAACTCCAAAATAGCCTTCTTACTGGTTTAAGATACAACAAAAGTCCACCCTGAAGATCTTGGGGGAAGAGACTGAGAGCTTCTCACTCTCAGAATGTGCCATCAGATTAACTCCTCCGATAGTCCTTTATCCTCCAGTGATGAGGATATCAGCTCCTAGTGTGTACAGTGGGGCAAAAAAGTATTTAGTCAGCCACCAATTGTGCAAGTTCTCCCACTTAAAAAGATGAGAGACGCCTGTAATTTTCATCATAGGTACACTTCAACTATGAGAGACAGAATGGGGGGAAAGAATCCAGGAAATCACATTGTAGGATTTTTAATTAATTAATTGGTAAATTCCTCGGTAAAATAAGTATTTGGTCACCTACAAACAAGCAAGATTTCTGGCTCTCACAGACCTGTAACTTCTTCTTTAAGAGGCTCCTCTGTCCTCCACTCGTTACCTGTATTAATGGCACCTGTTTGAACTTGTTATCAGTATAAAAGACACCTGTCCACAACCTCAAACAGTCACACTCCAAACTCCACTATGGCCAAGACCAAAGAGCTGTCAAAGGACACCAGAAACAAAATTGTAGACCTGCACCAGGCTGGGAAGACTGAATCTGCAATAGGTAAGCAGCTTGGTGTGAAGAAATCAACTGTGGGAGCAATTATTAGAAAATGGAAGACATACAAGACCACTGATAATCTCCCTCGATCTGGGGCTCCACGCAAGATCTCACCCCGTGGGGCCAAAATGATCACAAGAACGGTGAACAAAAATCCCAGAACCACACGGGGGACCTAGTGAATGACCTGCAGAGAGCTGGGACCAAAGTAACAAAGGCTACCATCAGTAACACACTACGCCGCCAGGGACTCAAATCCTGCAGTGCCAGACGTGTCCCCCTGCTTAAGCCAGTACATGTCCAGGCCCGTCTGAAGTTTGCTAGAGAGCATTTGGATGATCCAGAAGAGGATTGGGAGAATGTCATATGGTCAGATGAAACCAAAATAGAACTTTTTGGTAAAAACTCAACTCGTCGTGTTTGGAGGAGAAAGAATGCCGAGTTGCATCCAAAGAACACCATACCTACTGTGAAGCATGGGGGTGGAAACATCATGCTTTGGGGCTGTTTTTCTGCAAGGGGACCAGGACGACTGATCCGTGTAAAGGAAAGAATGAATGGGGCCATGTATCGTGAGATTTTGAGTGAAAACCTCCTTCCATCAGCAAGGGCATTGAAGATGAAACGTGGCTGGGTCTTTCAGCATGACAATGATCCCAAACACACCGCCCGGGCAACGAAGGAGTGGCTTCGTAAGAAGCATTTCAAGGTCCTGGAGTGGCCTAGCCAGTCTCCAGATCTCAACCCCATAGCAAATCTGTGGAGGGAGTTGAAAGTCCGTGTTGCCCAGCGACAGCCCCAAAACATCACTGCTCTAGAGGAGATCTGCATGGAGGAATGGGCCAAAATACCAGCAACAGTGTGTGAAAAGCTTGTGAAGACTTACAGAAAACGTTTGACCTCTGTCATTGCCAACAAAGGGTATATAACAAAGTATTGAGATGAACTTTTGTTATTGACCAAATACTTATTTTCCACCATAATTTGCAAATATATTCTTTAAAAATCAGACTTTTTTTTTTCTCATTTTGTCTCTCATAGTTTAGGTATACCTATGATGAAAATTACAGGCCTCTCTCATCTTTTTAAGTGGGAGAACTTGCACAATTGGTGGCTGACTAAATACTTTTTTGCCCCACTGTATCTTCCCACACCTATTCCTATTGCTGTCATATGGGCGTGGGTGGAGCCACCTGGCAAGAATGTAGATGCCTTCACACATAGAGAATTAAAACAAAATACTTGAGACCTATCACTCTAACAGAAGTAACGAATTATCAAAATAATAATAACCAACTAAGCCAATAACTGAGGCAGAACTGTCTACTACTATAAATAAGAGTGAAATGCCCAGGAAGTGAGTGACAATAGACAATATGCAGACACATGGGATCCCTTTTCCAATCTCTTCTGTGACACACTGCAGGGAAATCCTCTCTCTCTCATTTTTATTTTGTTAATGGAAACATTTGCAGAGAAAATAAGACGCAACTGTTGAATACAAAATGTGGTAGTAGGACAGGAGGAACACAATTTAGTTTTCAATGGAAATGACCTGGCTAAACAGGGTGGTCACATCCAGCACTTTCATGGTTATGAAAACCCAAATGACGATCTATTTCTAAGCCTATACATAGTGAACACAGAAAGAACACAAAAGAAAATAAATATGTGTATCTTTAAGGACCTTTCGCCTCCTTCATGGCCACGATTTTGCATGGGTGGCCAATTAATGATCAGCCAAGCCAGTAGCTGATCCAGTGGGTTGTTAGCCTCAATCTGTTAGTTCCCAGCTTCGGAAGCTAATGCCAAGCCAAGCCAGTAGCTTATCCAGTGGTGGCTAGCCTCGGCGGGCTAGTTCCCATCCTAGAAAGCCCCTCACCAGTTTGCTTCTTTGTTGTGATAATTTCGTGGAAGGATAAAAGCAGATTGGGTCACATTTGCATAATGTGTTTATATATTTTCTTTTGCTGTCGTAAGAACATTACAAAGCTAACAGCCTTTTTTAGCATTACATAAATTCAGATCTAGCAAGAGTGTGTTGCTGAAAGGGAGAAAGGTCTCTTACAAAGTTAATTTTATCAGGATTTGTCCATCTGAAGAATGCAAAGTCAGTGTCAGAATGTTCGGAAGATATGTTGATTGTTAAAAATGTTCTCAATATTTACTTTGGTGGCTATGGAGAGAAAGAATGGGTCGCAATCTGTGTTCACATTCACTTCTCCCATTGGAGTTAATAGATTTAGGACTTGCCGCTAGTGTCCTAAAGGGGCAGGGCAGAGGTGAAACCCTTGTGACACAGATACAGGAAATCTACTCCTAGTGGGGTCTCTCCTTTCTGAACTGTCTCTGGCTGGTGTTATGTATGACCCTGGGATGACATGGTTCATGGAATACAGTATCCTGTAGTTAATGTAAACATTCCTGGGAAATTAGTTAAATGGCTCAGCTGCCGCTTTGAGTGGGGAGTCCCTACACCTCAGTCCAGGATCTTTACACCTCCAGAGGTAGGAAACATCACTGAAGAGTAGTAGTGTATTAATTGATGTGAATGGGTGAATGATGACATGTAGAGTAAAAGTGTTTTGAGTGGTTGTAAGACTAAAGAAGTGCTTTACAACTACAAGTCCATTTACCAGTATCGGATTCGGTATCCGATGCCGTGACAAATCGTCTATTTGACACCTCGGGATTAAGAACGGGCTGAATATTTATATATACTCTTTTTTCACTACATACTGTATAAACATAACAGTCCTGTCTATTCTTGACCATTATTTGTCCAGTTTGGTTGTTCCTAGCTGTTATTAATATTTCTGTGTAAGCATATTAAGAGAGATGCAAGGTTGTTCTGATTCTGATTGCCAATCATTTATAGTATACTGCAAGCTAGGAGGGGTTATTGTCATCAGAAGTGGCAGTTTTACAGTGTGTCCTTTTTGTTTCCGCTTTGTCACACAGGTTTGGTGGGCAGCTAGTTAGCGGATGAAAAAAGTCTGTTAAACGTTATGCCTGACTGGCTGAAAGGTAGAAATCGTAATTTGTCTCAAAATTCGGAAAAGGAGCAGAACATTTAAAAAAAAATTAGCTGTAGAAATGACTTACTGTATGTGTCCGTGCATTCAGGTCTGGTGGGTACAGCAGGTGCTGTTAAAAACAACTTACTGGATGTGGTGTTTCCCTGGACTGAAGGTATACAAGTTTATAGAATAATAGCTTGTAAAAAACATTCCGATGTTATGTGTTTTTAGGCATGTAGATTTATATTTCTATGCAACAGTTCCACAGCAGATCAACAATTTCTGGGACGTCTTGGACCGTTATATGCACGGATACTTCAGTCTTTTGAAGCTAACAGAAGTGATCAAAAATTACACTGAAGATCCCACTGTTTAATCTGACCTGGAGAACCTGCAGAATACATTGAAAGTTATTAAAATTAGCGATGATAGTGATAATCTGCATATCAAGAGAAGGTTTTCCGGGTGATCACAACAATCACGCAACGATGAATCCTCTTCCTATTTTCCAGAGAGTATGAACTTAAACCCGTTAAAGCTGATTCTTGAGCAGTGGCGTCAGAAAATGTTGGCACCCATACAGATCTGGAGACAGAGTCTGGATGAAGGACCAATCGAAGAAAATGGTCAGTACCAGAGTCATACCATACTTTAACTTCTGTCTGTCCTGCTACTGTCTGCAACTTGTTAACAAATGCATTTGCATTATTTAGCATCTTTTCCATCATATTATGGCCCTGAAAATAATTTATAAATGAGGGATTGTGCCAACATTTAAAAAAACTGAGGGCATAAAAATGAATAAGAAAGATAAATAACCGAATGTTGTGTTAGTAAGAGTTAGTAAGAGCTGTGTGTCTGCTAGTGGGTCCTTTTCTACTGAATCCCTAACATGTTGATACAATAGATGCACCAATTACCTATAACAGACAGGATCTCTCACTGTAAATACCTTTAAACAATTTAATTTGAAAGCTGAATTTATTCATTTCAATGAATATTGAATTATCACCTTTCGGGGTTTTTATGGCTAACCTTTAAGCCATCAGTTCCTATTAACACATACAGCAGATACAAAACAAAACATTAATTTTATTAATTTTTTTGGAGTCATATCACTTTCAACCTGCATTTTCAAAGGTTGCATTTTTAACTGAAAATGAGAACAGACATGTCCTAAATAATTATAGTACATAAACACAGAAAAATCATATAATAAATAGAAAGCATGAATTACAGTTTTTTTCAATCGCTAATACAAGATTTGTAACAGGCCTTTCACTGCAATGTTGGATTTTCATTGTTGTTGTAAACAGATACTCACCTGTGGTCTTTTTATAGTGTGTACATCATGAATGATGAGTCCACCATTAAGCAGCTGTTTGGCCAGGTGGCATGTGTTTTGGACAATTGGTCCATTTGTGTGACATTTTGAGTAGCGGTGTTTTGACATGGCAAACATGACTTTTTGTCAGATTCCTGTGTCTCATGTAAAGAAACCGTGTGCAGCGTGTTGATAAGTACCATGTGGCAAAAAAAATCTAAAAATGCAGCTTTAAGTTTTTCATGTCTTCACTTTACTTGATCATTTCAGGGTTTTCTGTTTTCCCAGTCTCTTTGCTGATCGAAAAAGTCATCCCTCTTATTGTGAAATGGGAATGGGGAACAACTGAAAACTTCCTGTACCAATACCAAGGTAAACCTCTGTACATTTATTAGATGTCACATTATGCTATATTTCGATTTGTGCTGTTGGGAAGGTGCTGCGGTGCCATCTTGTATCAAACCTAAGGAACACCTACAGCTGATAGATAGTGGTGTGATGCTCAACATTCCCTACCCTCCCTTCCTGGGAGAAAAGCGAGATGCAGACCTTCTTATTGCTCTGGACTATGGGTCTGATGACACATTCAAGGTGAGGCGTTTGTAAAGTGAGTGTTTGTGGTTGCTTGAGTGTGATGTAGGTATATCAATGGACCCCAGGAGCAGCAAATTTCATAAGGCTGGCTAATGTGTTTTGAGTAATAAAACAAACTGTTCTCTGTACAGACTCTGACTCTTGCCAGAGAATACGCAATGGCAGTGAATAAGCCTTTTCCAGAAATAGACAACAAAATCCTAGAGGAGACTGAGTGGCCAAAGGACTGCTATGTGTTCGAGGGAGAAAAGAAGGAACCCACGATTGTTTACATGCCACTCTTCAACAGACACAACTGTAAAGGTCTGGACACCCAAGCTCACAACACAAAACACTGGTGTCAAATATGTTCAGATTGTTAACAGTTTTATTCTGGTCCAGATGTGAAGGAGGTCAAAGCAAAGATGGAGGAGTTCTCCACCTTCCAGCTTCCCTTCAGCCAGGAGAAGATTGAATTTGTGTTGGAGACGGCCAAAGCAAACATAAAGAACAACAAGGAAACTCTGCTGACAGAGATTTACAAGGCTGTTAACCGCCATTACGTCAGGATCTAGGGTAGTCATTATGTGTATGTGGGTGGATTGACAGACCCAAAAATGAACAGATGGATGTGGGTATAGACTCAAATTGAATAAATTATTAAACTAAAAATGCTTTTTTTCTTGAACTTTCTTATCATCTCCCCACTCTTTATACCTCTTTTTTTGCTGTTCTTCATTAATCCTTCTTCTGCTTCCTACACCTTCTTATAGGCTGGATTTACAGGCTTTGGAGAGTAGCCTTCAGACTTGTAAGAGAGGTTCCTCAGCTAGATTTAATTGGGGGAAGTGAGAGGTGTTGGTATGAGGGGATTGGATGCAGTACATGCTGCCTCAATTGCCTGGTCAGCTGCATTGTATAGGAAAACTAAATTAATGTAACGTTCTAAACACAGAAACAAGAAGCACCACAACAATAAAGGTAGACTCAACTTAGCATTGAACAGGACTCGGCGGTTCACAACACTCAGTAAAATTTACAGTGCAATAATGGTTGAAAGAGAGCGAGTGACATGAGTTACCCATCCCTTTCTTGAAACAAGCCGCTGGCCATTGTGAGAGCAGAAGGAGGTCCTGGGGAAAAACAGGATTACCGGGTGCCTTATGATAACCGAGCCGGCTCTCCAAATTGGAAAGGCCCTAGACCTACCAGGGGTCCCTTTAATGATGAAACACAGACGAGGAGGGAGTGCATTTTTCTCTCTCCCAAGAGAGGGGACCCAGCTGACCAGTCGGTAAAAGAGATGGAGCTGATGTTGTGGCCCAAACACCAGCTACCACCCCTATGGGCACCTTAGAGGAGATCGGTTTGCTACCCCAGCCATTGCTGATACAAGACACAACAAAGCGACAGAGTATGTGAGAGGGAGCATTGAAGGGACTAAAATCAACATATTAGTGGTATCAGGAGCGACAGAATCGATTATCAGTGCCGATTTTCGCATGTCTGCTCCAGTGATGTGCACACTGCCCCTAAATGCTGATTTGATTGCTGCGCGTGCTGTAAATGGTGAAATGTTTGACACATTAGGCTCTATAACTGCCACCCTACACCTGGGTAATGAATCCTGGCAGCAAGTGTTCTACGTACTTAGGGGGTCGACACAGGCAGCACTGCTGGGCCTGGACTTTCTTGTCTCTAATCTTACTCTATTGGATTTTTCCCGTGGCAGACTGCAGTTATGGGACACTGATATCCCACTTTCAAGCGGCAAAGACTTGATTCCTGAGTGTTGTAATGTTGCTCAATATAACAGAGGACTCCTACGCTAACTTTAGTCCGTCTCAGATTGACCATCTTGTCGATAGTGCTGCATGGTCATTGCGAATGACACTAGACTCTATAGCTCCTCTAAAAAAGAAGCTAATAAAAGAAAAGAGGTTTGCTCCATGGTATAACCCTCAAACCCGCGAATTAAAGCAAACATTGCGAAAACTTGAAAGGATATGGCGTTCCACCAATGTGGAAGAAGCCCGGTTAGTCTGGCGAGACAGTCTTAAAATATATAAGAAGGCACTCCATAATGCTAGAGCAGCCTATTATTCAGCATTAATAGAGAAAAATAAGAACAACCCCAGGGTTCTCTTCAGCACTGTAGTTAGGCTGACAGAGAGTCACAGCTCTGTTGAGCCGTGTATTCCTATAAACCTCAGTAGTAGTGACTTCATGAACTTCTTTAATGATAAGATTCTAACTAGAGACAAAATTAATAATCTACTGCCCTCAACCAGTACCGATCGATCCTCAAATACAGGAACCTTAGAAACAGCTGTAGAACCTGATATATATTTAGATGGATTTTCACCCATCGACCTTCAACAAATGACTTTAACTATGTCTAAACCTTCCACCTGTCTCTTAGACCCGATTCCGACTAGGCTGCTTAAGGAAGTTTTACCTTTAATTAGCAATTCTTTATTAGAAATTATCAATCTGTCTTTACTAACGGGCCATGTACCACAGGCCTTCAAACTAGCTGTAATTAAACCTCTTCTTAAGAAACCTACTCTTGATCCAGAGGTGTTGGCTAACTATAGACCTATATCTAACCTTCCGTTCCTCTCTAAAATCCTTGAGAAAGCAGTAGCAAATCAGGTGTGTGACTTTCTGCATAACAATAGTTTATTTGAGGATTTTCAGTCAGGATTTAGTGTGAATCATAGCACAGAGACAGCACTGGTGAAACTTATCAATGACCTTCTAATAGCTTCAGACAAAGGACTTGTGTCTGTACTTGTATTGTTAGACCTTAACAGCACCTTAACAGCTGCATTCGATACCATTGACCATCAAATCTTATTACAGAGATTGGAGCATCTAATAGGCATTAAAGGAACCACACTTAGCTGGTTTAAGTTGTATTTATCAGACTGATCTCAGTTTGTATATGTAAACAATGAAACCTCGATGAAAACCAAGGTCAGTCACGGAGTTCCACAAGGGTCTGTTCTTGGACCAATTTTATTCACCTTATATATATGCTTCCTTTAGGGAATATTATCAGAAAACACTCAATAAACTTTCATTGTTATGCAGATGATACCCAGTTATATCGATTAAGCCAGACGAAATTAACCAGTTCTCTAAATTTCAAGCATGTTTTACGGACATAAAAACCTGGATGACCTGTAACTTCTTGATGTTAAACTCCGACAAAACTGAAGTTATTCTACTAAGCTCAGATCTATGAGGGGCCGCCTGGGACAGAATTCATACTTGGTCTTACACACACTATTATACTCTCTCACATACACTATTATACTCTCTCACATACACTTATATACTCTCTCACATACACTAATATACTCTCTCACATACACTAATATACTCTCTCACATACACCACTATACTCTCTCACATACACTACTATTCTCTCTCACATACACTACTAAACTCTCTCACATACACGACTATACACTCTCATACTTACATGTAAAAGGACTTTAATAGTTTGAATGAAACGGAAGTGAGTTTGAATGAAACGGAAGTGAGTTTGAATGAAACAGACGTGAGTTTGAATGAAACGGACGTGAGTTTGAATGAAACGGAAGTGAGTTTGAATGAAACGGAAGTGAGTTTGATTCCTCGGTTCCTGATGGGGTGGGCCGCCTGTCAATCATAGTGGCACTGGCCCACATTGGTCCATATGCGGCTCCGCTCCCGGGACTCTCTAAATCGACGCCACTTCGACCTGGGCGGGACTTTACGTCCTACGTCACTCGCTATGGGTGTGCATGTGTGCGCATAGCCGTCACTCGCGATGGGTGTGCATGTGAGAAAGGTTTTGGCTTTAGTGTCTATGGGTTGGTATAACGGTTCTGATGATTTTTCTGATGGAAAAGTGGTCTTTTATTTCCATAATCTTTGTTCAGTGAACGCATAAACCCGTTTGTTAGTTAGCAGTTAAACAAAATGCGATCTCTTTGTTTACAGTTACCAACGACCAACTGATGATTGGGGGTTCGATTCCCTAGTGATGCAAGGTTTTTTCTTTCATTTTGGACTGCACACACATCGCGAGTGACGGATACTCGCACAATGTACACACATCACTGTCTTTACAATTTCTAGGCAACCGAAGTTTAAAGATTGTCAAGTGGTTAACTCTTGAATCGCATGTACTAAGACCTGATGGGTTAGTGGTCAGAGAACAACTCATTAACGCGGGGATAAGGGGTTCGATTCCTTAATGAAGCTAGCGTTTTTCTTTCATATTCGACTTGATTTTTCTATGCCATTTTGCGTAACTTGTAGTTTATGATGAAGAAATGTTACTGGGGTTAAGGTTAGGGTAACGCTTAGGGTAAGACACAAAGTTTTTGCAACACAATATTTTTTTGCAAATTCCAAAGTTTTGACAATAGGAAATTTCTTACAAAACATCAAAAGTCCAAAGATCATTTTGATATACTCCAGTAAGACACAAAGTGTTTTTGGAAATTTCTTACAATAACAAGATACAAAGTTTTGATGACTCCAGTAGGAAACTTAAATACCTAGAGAAATGCGTGAGTGCTCACAAAACATCAACAAGTCAGCAGTGTGGTACAGGGTGATCATTTCTGATATACAGTACAAAAGCTGAAACTATTAGCCAGGAGTGGGAAAGATGCAGACGCAGACGTGGGAAGCAATAAGACGCACCAACACACAGTTGCCTGTTGCAAAATGGTTCAGTTTAATATAAATAGTTAGGGTTAGCTGGTATGGCGTTATCTGGTATGGCTATAGTCTAATGTTAGCTTAGTTCGTGTTGTTTCGTCATGTTAATCGCTAGTAATAGTAAGTCATTTGTAGAAATATAGCCTATCATCACAGACTGTAGGAATGTCACCCACCCTCCATCGCGTACGACACTGACGCTCGTAATCTGTAGTGCAAGGGAGTTCGTGCACAGATCCCTGAGACAAACGGCTACGCGCACACATGCAAACCCATAGCGAGTGACGTAGGACGTAAAGTCCCGCCCAGGTCGAAGTGGCGTTGATTTAGAGAGTCCCCTCCGCTCCCGCCGCATATTATCTATCGGGCTTGCTGCTTTGAAAGTAAAGCTAGCACCACCAACTCAGGAGTAACAAGAAACATTTAAATCAAGCAGCAGAAACAACCGTGGCAAAAAGATGTCAGTGGTACTTCTTCTTATTTACTTTATTTTTCACGGTCACTTTTTGTTTGTGGAGGTAAATGGTAATGAGGAAGACATTGCGATCTTTTTCACTGACGCACTGCAGTGTGTTCAGAGAATTGTGAGGGAAACTGACAGTTTGGGACATGACAGTGTAATTTTGGACAGATTGATTTCTGAGCTTGATGGTTATACTCGGACACTCTCTTTATTGCTCTCGATTAACCAGCAGCATGAGGGTGACAATCAGGGGAGCTTTGGTGACCTGGAGGCGCTCCGTGTATGTTTTCAATATGTCATAAATTCCTATCAAAACCAAAGGTCAGTGGGAAGGAACATGTTGACCTTAGGAGTACCTACTATCAGAACTGGTCATCCTGGTCGCCCTCCATACAATATACTCCATCAACAAATCGCCTACTGTTTGTCATTTGGCATGAATTGGGAACGAATAGCTGTATGCTTTGGAATCAGCAGGAGGACACTGTATCGTTACAGACAGCAGCTACAAATTGGTACCCTCAGCTATACAGCAATGTCTGATGAGGCCTTGTGTAACGTCATCAGAGAGATCCTTCAAACCACTCCAGGTTCAGGGGAAAGGTATGTCCGTTCGAGCCTTCAAACACGCAACCTTAGAATACAGCGGTGGCGTGTGCGACGCTGCCTGCAACATCTTGACCCAATTGGTCGGGCCTTCCGTAGACGTCGAGTAATTCACCGAAGAATTTATTCGGTTCAAAATCCCAATCAATTATGGTAAGTTTTTTTTTTTTTTTTATATTACATTAACTTCGTATACAGTATATTGGTACTACAGCTAGCATAGCCCTTGCAATAAAAATGTAGTAATTTTTTTTAATTTTCTTCCGATAGGCATATAGACGGAAACCACAAACTGGTCAGGTGGAGAATGGTCTTTCATGGATGTGTTGACGGCTTTAGTAGGACCATCATATACTTGCAGTGCCTAAATAACAATAGAGCATCAAGTGTACTGGAACTTTTTCGGCAAGGTGTAGAGAATTTTGGCCTTCCCTTGAGAGTACGCTGTGATCATGGCATGGAGAACACCGGCGTTGCCCGGTATATGCTGGAAAGAAGAGGGTTAAATAGTGTCATCACTGGACGCAGTGTTCACAACCAGAGGATTGAGCGGTTGTGGGCAGAGTCAAACAGAGTTGTCTCCTTCTACTACAGTGATCTCTTCTCCTTCATGGAAAATGAGGGCATACTGAATTCTACAAATGAACTGCACTTATTTTGTCTACACTACATCTATTTGCCAAGAGTTCAAAGGTCAACTGCAGAATTCAGAAACCAGTGGAACAACCATGGATTATCTACACAGGGATACCAAACGCCTCTTCAACTGTGGCTGAGAGGTGTTCTTAACAGTGGAGAGGCAATGCAGAACATTTTAGTTGGGAGTGACAACTCTGAAATGAATGAAGACCCCCCAGTACATTTTGAGACTTCAAACAATGTTGTTGTTCCAGTAAATGATTTTATGTTCAATGAAACAGTTGTAAACAGGATTATACAAAATGTAGACCCACTAACCGATGACGGCAACCATGGCATTCAATTATTTTTGAGTCTGGTGAACTCTCTTAACGAGTAGGAGTGTCAAGGAAATTGGGACACTATTGGGGGGGGGGGGTTAAAGGATAAATCCGGTTTAAAATGGATCTGGGATATGTTAAATATGATAACGAGATGGGATGTTCGTTTGGGAGCACAAAAGCGCATGTAGACGCATTCTTAAAAATTGTCTGTTTTAGCCGATTCTACCAAAACGCTATAAACTTGGAACCATGGGGTCATCATCTCATGGTAAAAAATGAAATCGCTATTTTAAACCACTTAAAAGGCTAGAAGTAGCCCGACACTTCTAGACAATGACATTTTGTACACACAATACCATCAGTAGTTCACCCGTCGACGCCATTTTGGATTTAAGACTCGATAGGTAGATTGACGAACACAGAGCTTGTGACATCCGTGAACAACACACAAGCTCTGTGTTCGCCAAGATACTTATCGAGTCTTAAATCCAAAATGGCGTCGACGGGTGAACTACTGATGGTATTGTGTGTATAAAATGTCATCGTCTAGAAGTGTCAGGCTACTTCTAGCCTTTTAAGTGGTTTAAAATAGCGATTTCGTTTTTACCATGAGATGATGCCCCCATGGTTCCAAGTTTATGGCGCTTTGGTAGAATCGACAATTTAAGAATGCATCTACATGCGCTTTTGTGCTCCTAAACGAACATCCCATCTTGTTATCATATTTAACATATCCCAGATCCATTGATCTGGATTTCTCCTTTAAAAGGTCACATTATAGCACCAGGTGCGAGTGTGATTAGCCGTTACAAGCCGTTCAGAAAATCTGCCTCTTTTGACATCACAAGTGGGCGTGTCCACCTAGATGTGTGCTGGATGGATGAGGACTGTTTGCAACAGTCCACTGGGTAGGCTGGTAGACTGAACTATCCAACCTAAATCATCCCTTGTGATGACAAAAGAGGCAGATTTTCTAAACGGCTTGTAACGGCTAATCACACTCACACCTGGTGCTATAATATGTGACCTTTAATCAAAGGCCCTTGACAATTTATGCTTCAGTTTGAAACATTGAACATTTAACATTTTTAACATTGAAAAAAATAACTTGTTTCCTTGTTTTCTTGGGAGTCATTCCTGACCAAAACCCTGCGTGTTTCTAAATGCAAATTCCATGCTGTCCTTGAAATCCTCATAGTTGTTCACTAATGGCAACTTGAGGCAGTTAATGCATGTGTTTGCAGTGGGCAAATGACGGCCTTGTCCGGGGGGAAGGTCATGGAGAAAATCCACTGAAGGTCGTGGGGAGAGGCCAAGGGGTGGAATTTCATTTGCTCCCGTTGCGAAGGCTAGGATGCCACCAAGGGTCAAGGGTCCCTCTTGCTCTGAAAAAGTAATACACCAAAGAAAACCAAATTAATCTAGCATGCCCTTTTAAAAAGGATGGAAAGATAAAGACAAACAGAAGAGCATATGAAAAGAGGGTTCAAAGTTAACAAAACTACTGTACAAAGGTAGGTGATACAAACTAATACAACTCAAACCACATAACTGAAGGAAGGCAATTTAATGAGAAAAAAGTGCAGTATGTATTCCATATCTAGCAATAATACTTACCCTCAATATCCATCAGGTAGTCCCTCCAAAATGGAACAACACATTCCTCTGCCCTTCTTCTGTTGCTGCCCACTGCAGACAGTCGAATAACAAATAGATTTTCGAGTACATCAGCTGTCAGTGGGGATGGCTCGTGACACATCAGCGGTCTGAAAGCAACTGGGTGCATTCTTATTGCATCAAGAACACCAAGGGTCTTCATCCCCTCCCTGAATCTGTAAAAAAAAATATGAGAAGATACAAATAACTTTTCAAATTGGATAAATTATCAGCCAGTACATGAAAGGAAAGACAGTTCAGAGTTTTTGATTATGCAAAAAGGTCTTGTATTTGACAACTATCTAAAACCTGATGTTCTTTAAGTAATTTTTACAGGACACATGTAAGCCTTGTTTCGGAATGTTTGTAAGGTTGTACATTGGCTTTTACTAATAAATATATGTTGACATCTTTTGTTATTCTTTAATTATGTTTGCTTAACAACACAGTTACACAAACCTTTCAAATGCTCCACTGACGCGATGGACCACCTGGAACATGAGGATGTCCTCCACCAAAAGGTCTTTGTCCTCTATGCCTTTCAATGGCCTGAGACACCCAGCATTGGCCAGATAATCTGTAAGTGGTTCTGTGGCCTGTTGCAATTCATCTAAAGATGTACATTCTGACACCTAAGGACACAAAACAAAAATATGGGAGAATCAAATCAATACATGTATACATTATGGTTGAATAAACTCTCTCTCCGCCGTTGCCTTTGTGTTGACGCGCGGTGTGTGCGCGTGCTTGTGTGTGTGCGCGCATGTGTGCATTTCCGTGTATGTTTGTGCATGCTTGCGTGTGTGTTCTTACCTGCGCGTGTGCCGATGCCAACGTCTTACCTGTGTGTGTTTGTGTGCGGGCGCGCTCTTCCGTGTATGTGTCGCTGCCTTTGTGTTGACGTGCGGTGTGTCCGCGAGGTGCTTGTGTGTGTGCGCATGTGCGTGCGTTTCCGTGTATGTTCGTGCGCATGTGCTTGCTTACGGTGCATATACGTTTGCGCTTGGCACATGCGCACTTGAGTAACTGGTGCGACAGGCCTGCTATTATAGTAGTAAGATTTAAGCAGTTTAGACCAATTAGATCTCTGTCTTTACTGTTGTGCCTTGGTTAGTGGGAACGAGACAATCTCATAAATTATGATTGGCTGAGGTAGAGTAAAATGTCACGGTAAGCCAATCAGAGGTAGAGTTGGGCGGGTGTTTACACAAACTCAAACGCACGCATAGTTGCCAGTTAAAATTCCTTAGAATCCAATTGGATTCTATGGAATTTTTAATTTGTTTCTGATTGGACACAATATCCCCGGACAGGATATTTGACTTTGCAGAATGCATTACAATTCTGTATAGTTCAATATATTTACTGGCAATTGAGTATTCTCTATGTTTACAATGCGTTTACCTTTTTGACCTTGGCATAAAGGTCCAAATCTGCAATCTCCTCCATCTCAGGCTTGGGTGATCTTCCGGTCAGGGAGGAGTACAAAGAATAGGAGCAGAACCCAGGAGCAGGCCCGCCATGAACTAGGCTCACCGCAATGGCCTGGCCGGCAAAAAAATACTGGTCCTTTCTTAAAGCTTGAGGAAACATGACATGAAGAAAAAATTAAGATTAAGTACAGGGCAAAACCCTTGAAAGAAAAAGTGTTCATAGTCATATATAAAGGGACGCTGTACACAATTAAAGCATACCTGAACTTTCCAAAGCCAAGTTGGCTTTTCCTTCCCTTCCCTCAAACATCTGTGAGTGTGCCAGGGCCTCCATAAGTAGACGCAGGAACTCCCTCCTAGGGCCGCCGAGGTCAACAGCCTCCTCATCCACGCCAAAGTCATCCGAGAACATGACACACATTTGGAAGGTCGGATTGTAGGACAGTCTCTTGAAACCTCTAACAGCACCATCAAGCACAGCAGAACGGTTTATGTTAAATCTGCATTTTTCATGGATATTAATTTTGGAGGCAAGATCGAGGAGCACCTCCTTCGCAGATGTGTCATTTTTAGACGTCCTGTTAAAAATTAGAATTCAGAGAATAAACGTTAATGGATTATACTATGTGATCAATGTATTGACATTTACATACTTTCAGCTCTTTGCATAAAACAAAGCAAAGCAACTTAAATAGCTGAAACTTTACTCATTGAAACAATGTCATATTAACCAATCACTTACGGATGACTCTCAAGACTGGCCAATATAGCCTCGTTAACTTCCTCATCAGAGGACAGGTCTGGCATGGCTCCCATGATTGACAGGTAGGTGTCATAATTGTCACTGACGAGTGCGGACCGGCTCAATGAATTGTCAGTTTGTAAGTCACTGGGCACTTGTGGTGGGGGCAGGTAACTGGGCGCTTGTTGTGGGGGCTGGTAACGGGGCTCTTGAGGTGGGGGCTGGTAACGGGGCTCTTGAGGTGGGGGCTGGTCACTGGGCACTTGTTGTGGGGGCTGGAAACTGGGCGCGTGTTGTGGGGGCTGGTAACGGGGCGCTTGTTGTGGGGGCTGGTAACGGGACTCTTGAGGTGGGGGCTGGTCACTGGGCACTTGTTGTGGGGGCTGGAAACTGGGCGCGTGTTGTGGGGGCTGGTAACGGGGTGCTTGTTGTGGGGGCTGGTAACGGGACTCTTGAGGTGGGGGCTGGTCACTGGGCACTTGTGGTGGGGGCTGGTCACTGGGCACTTGTGGTGGGGGCTGGTCAGGGGCACTTGCGTATGACTTCTGCGGTTCCTTCCCCTAGTAGTCATACTGTGCTCATTGGATGCTGACCTATTGTCCTCTTCATCCAACTCCATACTGTCCTCGGAGTCTGTGCTGTCCAACTAAAACACAACAAACATAATTAAAAAGATTGCCGTTAAGCCCACTTCCTAAGTATTACAACCTCTTGCCTACATTCACATTAGGAAGAGAGCATGTGTACATAATTTATTGTACAATAATTGATCTATGGTCGTATGGCTCTGTTCTAGGACCTCCCTGTCCTTCTGTGTGGTTGTGTGAATTGGTTCAGTGTTTAAAATGTGTGTGTGCGACAAAAGCGGGTAACTCTAGAGCAATGCGAGATGACATTAACTGAGACCAACTCCTTTATATCCCAACACCCTGTGAAGTTGTGAACTATCATATTCTGCATAAATTAAATCATTAAAACCCTGGGCCTTCTTCACAGTTGTGTTGAAGTTCTATCTGACACTGTTCGACGTTGTTTGTTAATACCTTACCTTACATAGATCATTTGATGGCCTCACATATAGAGCCTTTGCCTTGAAGATCTTGTGTAGCATAAGGCCGCCAAGTTCTTGACCGCTGTGCAGCTTTGGAGCAACCAGCTTGCTCCCACAAGCCATCAACAGTTCAATACTGTAACAATGAGTTGAAAATTATGAAAATTAGTTTGCTAAAATACATCAATGGAATAGCTTATGATGTGCATTATGTTGAAATTCCAGTATCAGTACCTTGTATCCATAGGAATTTTTTCTTTAAAGGCTTGCTCTATCTCCATGATGACAGTCCGGCTGTTCCAGGACTTGTGCATTTCGAATGCATTCAATATGAAGCCTCTATCATGTAGTTTTCTCCGTGTTTTATGTTTACACACTAGGTCCCAAGATGAGCTTGGTAATAATATCAGATCCTTTAGGAAGGTAGGGTGGTTTGGGGTAGAAGGTCTATAAAAAGAAAACATTACATACAGCCATTACCAAACAAATCGACATACAATGCGATTAATGATTGATTCTATTATTATTATTATTATTATATTCTATATATATTAAAACAAACAATGAAGCCTTCCAGGTTCAGTTAGTAAGTAATCTACAGTAAAATAACTGATAAGAGTACAACAATAGGCCATTTTCTTGCTAGGGTCCAGCTTATGTACTTCACTGTACGGAAGCATATTGGTAGATTTTCACAAATGGCAATATGTTCTGCAATCAACAACTCAATCTGAAATGAAATTGTGCATACTGTATAAATTAAGGAAAATGCATAAATAAGAGAGAAGCTTGCATCATGAATCATCTTAATGGCAAGAGATAGGCTACATCATCACCTAGCCAGATGCTTGCAACGGGAGCGTGTCTATGTTTCCCGGGTTCTATGTTCCCCGGGTCTGTTACTTTTTCCCCCATTACTGCCAAATTCCGGCCGAGATAACTACCATTGCATGTCTTTACCTTTTGTGGAAGAGGGAGAGACGTCGGAGAACCTGACGCAGTCTATTCATACATAGGACCCTTTTAAAAAAAAAAAAAAGGGTTCTATGTTCCCCGGTCTGTTACTTTTCCCCCCATTACTGCCAAATTCCGGCCGAGATAACTACCATTGCATGTCTTTACCTTTTGTGGAAGAGGGAGAGACGTCGGAGAACCTGACGCAGTCTATTCATACGCCGGTAAACAAACCCCGAGTATCCCAATCCCTACGAGAGCTCCCCGCGCTACGGCCATCCGGAGGCGCAGAGCTTTTGGCCGTGATATTATTATACAATGATATTATATTATATTCTATCATATAAAGAGCTCCGGGAGTCGCAAACAGCAACAATCACTTTCTCCTCCAGACAGCACTGCACTGAGTTGGCCGGTTGAACGCTGATTGGCTGTTACGTTACACATGTCACTCAGTGGCCACGCTGTTGAACGCCGATTGGCTGTCATCACGCGAATGTCGCGTCAAAGTTTAAATATTTTTAAAGATTGATAGATTGCGGGAAACATAGGGTCCCATGTTCCCCGCTTTTCCCAAAAGGGTCCTATGCTCCCCGGTATGTATGGCTACAGGGGAACATAGGACCCTTTTGGGAAAAACGGGGAACATAGGACCCGGGGAACATAGGACCCGGGAACATAGGGATGACCCCCGATTAGTCAGTGCTAACGTCACGACCATGCTAACAGGAATTTGGGGAGACACTGCAGATAGGAGGACGTTAATAAACGTAAAAAGAGTAAAAGAGTCATTGGCTATATTTTAATCAACCTACCTCCTCCTGGTGGATCTCGACGGCCAGCCGCCGAAATTCTGTCTGGTTTGGTAACGGGGTCCTCCGGTAGAACAAGCGCCAGGGCCTGGATTTGCAGTTTGACCCCTGAATAATCTCTGCATCTCAGAGCTCTGCTGGGCCTGGTTTAATTGATGAGAGATGGTGGACAATGTCTCACCAGTTCCCAAAATGTTGTTAAGTAGACCCACAGCTTCTGTGAGTCTCTCTCTATCCATCGCGAGTGCAAAAGTGGCGCAGTATTTTGACCGCCAGAACAGAAGCTGCCGCTTCTTCTGTCAGCCAATCAGGAACTGAGGAATCAAACTCCCTTCCGTTTCATTCAAACTCACTTACGTTTCATTCAAACTCTCTTACACATACTACTATACTCTCTTACATACACTACTATACTCTCTTACATACACTACTATACTCTCTTACATACACTACTATACTCTCTTGCATACACTACTATACTCTCTTACATACACTACTATACTCTCTTACAAATACTACTATACTCTCTTACATACACTACTATACTCTCTTACATACACTACTATCTTACATACACTACTATACTCTCTTACATACACTACTATCTTACATACACTACTATACTCTCTTACATACACTACTATCTTACATACACTACTATACTCTCTTACATACACTACTATACTCTCTTACATACACTACTATACTCTCTTACATACACTACTATACCCTCTTACATACACTACTATACTCTCATACTTACATGTAAAAGGAGTTTAATAGTGTGTGTGTATGAGTATAGTGGTGTATATGCGAGATTATAATAGTGTGTGTAAGACCAAGTATGAATTCTGTCCCAGGCGGCCCCCCATACAGATCACCTTCGAAATCAATTATCTAACGATATAGTTTCTTTAGATGGCATTACTCTGGCATCCAGCACTACCGTTAAGAACCTTGGAGTTATCTTTGATCAGGATCTGTCTTTTAACTCTTATATAAAACAGATCTCAAGGACAGCCTTTTTTCATTTACGTAACATTTCGAAAATCAGGCAAATCCTGTCTCAAAGCGATGCAGAAAAACTAGTTCATGCATTTGTTACCTCTAGACTTGATTACTGTAACTCCTTATTATCAGGCTGCTCTAATAAGTCTCTTAAATCTTACAGTTGATCCTGAATGCTGCAGCACGTGTTCTAACAAAAACTAAGAGATCATATTACTCCAGTATTAGCTTCTCTGCGCTGGCTCCCTGTTAAATCAGAATAGAATTTAAAATTCTTCTACTCACCTACAAAGCTCTAACTGGCCAGGCACCGTCTTACCTTAAGGAACTTATAGTTCCATATTACCCAACTAGAGAGCTGCGCTCAATCAATGCAGGGTTACTCGTGGTTCCTAGAGTATATAAAAGTAGGATGGGAGCCAGAGCCTTCAGTTATCAGGCTCCTCTTCTGTGGAACCAGGTTCCAGTTTCAGACACACTCACCACTTTTAAGAGCAGGCTTAAGACCTTCCTTTTTGATAGCGCTTATAGTTAGGGCTGGTTCTGGTTCGCCTTGGTCCAGCCCCTAGATATGCTGCTATATGCCTAGATAGCCGGGGGACTACCTAGGATACACTGAGCTCCTCTCTCCTCTTCTCTCCCTCCTTCTTCATGTATTAATCTCCTATTTATGCACATTACTGATTTTGCTTCTTCCCCGGAGTCCTTGTGCTTTCTTGCCTCACCCCAGGAATCGGGGTTATATTTGGACTGTGAGCATGCCACCTGCTGAGGCCCTGCTGACACCCACTGCTACTACCACTATCATTATTAGTCACATTACTATTATTATTGCCTGTACTATTATGATTATTGACTTTGCTTCTACCCTGGAGTCTTTGTGCTTTCTCGCTTCGCAGGCTTCTATAAATCGTGGCTGTACCTGGACTGTGGTTGTGCCTCCTGCTATGGCCCTGCTGACACCAACTGCTATTACCATTATTATTATTAGTCACATTTCTATTACTATTACCTGTACCATTACGCATATTAGCTTTGCTTCCACCCTGAAGCCCTTTTTGCTTTCTCACTTTGCAGGTTTCTGTGAATCGTTGTGGTACCTGGACCGTAGTCGTGCCTCCTGTTGTGACACCCACTGCTACTTCGATTATTATTATTAGTCACATTACTATTACTATTCCCTATTTCATAATTATAATTCTACTATAATAATTGCTGCTGTTATTATAAGTAGTCTTAATTTTTTCCTTCGCTGCTCTGCTTACTACTGTGATTATATGAATAATTTATGTCATATACATTGAATGTGTTGTATCTCTGTTATGCTTTTCATTCTGTACACATGACATCTATTGCATTCTGTCCATCCTGGGAGAAGGATCCCTCCTCTGTCGCTCTCCCATAGGTTTCTTCCTTTTTTCTCCCTGTTAAAGGGGTTTTTTAGGGGAGTTTTTCCTGTGCCGATGTGAGGGTTCCGGGACAGAGGATGTCGCATGTGTACAGATTGTAAAGCCCTCTGAGGCAAATTTGTAATTTGTGATTCTGGGCTATACAAAATAAACTGAATTGAATTGAATTGAATTTAGGAGAGTTTTTCACTCCCTCATTTCCCAGTGGAGATAGCCTCTGCCAATTCATGCACTGAAAGGCCTATTGAATCGCTGGATGAGTCTCCGGCTAGTCAGCAGCAGAAAGCACAATTGGTTGCATTGCTGGCAGAACACAAGGAGATATTTAGCACATCCAGAGGGGTGACGGGCAAATGCACACTGATTAAACATCATATCAAAACTGGCAATCATCCTCCCCTGCGACAGCGTGCCTACCGGACCTCACCAGAAAAGACAGGAGAAATAGACAGGCAGGTGGAAGCCCTGTTGGCTGACAGGGTAATTGAAGAGAGCTGCAGCCCCTGGGCCTCGCCTGTCATCCTAATAAGGAAGAAGAATAGTGAGTGGAGGATCTGTATTGACTACCGTCGCTTGAACTGTGTAACAGTGAAAGACTCTCATCCCCTTCCCAGGGTGGATGATACCTTGGATGCGTTAGATCCAAACGGCAGGTCTCAAACTAAATCCCAAGAAGTGCCATCTTGCTCAAGATCATGTGGTGTTCCTGGGACATGTTGTTTCTCGCCACGGCCTACAGCCAGACCCTCAAAACACTTGACCTACACTGCGGAATCCAACTGAAGTGAGAGCGTTTGTGGGCTTATGCAGACGTTTTATCAAGGACTTTGCTCAGCGTGCAGCCCCTCTGCACCACCTGACATGTAAAGGCACACCTCTACAATGGACAACTGAATGTAATGAGGCCTTTGAGTATCTGAAAGGAGTGCTCTCAGATGCCCCGATAGTCACTATGCCTGACTTCAACATCCCCTTTAAAGTGTACACAGATGCCTCCATGGAAGCAGTGGGGGCCGTGTTGGCAGGACAGGGAAGGACTAGAGAGAGTGGTGGCGTATGCCAGTCAGTCACTCACTTCCACCGAAAGGCGCTGGTCCACGTTTGAGAGAGAACTGTGGGCTATAGTGTGGGCAGCTGCCTTCACCATTATAACTGATCATAAGCCTCTGTTGGGCCTCCGCAGCATGTCTATTGACAAGGATCCCACCGGAAAAAGAGCACAGTGGATATTGGAGCTGGATCCTTTCAACAGGGTCATACAACACAAGGATGGACAACGGCATACTAATCCTGATGCTCTCTCACGGCGGCCACAGGATCTGATGGCTTGTACGGTGAGTGACACCTCACAAGAGGCCACCACACAGGTGAATGCCAAAGGCTCAGGCAGAGAGCTGTAAACTCACTGTAAACCCCCAAACTTCTGACCTCATCACAGGAAACGGACAGTGAGATGAATGACTTGTCTTTGACTTGCACTTTCAAATGAGGGGATTGGACTGAAAGAACTGCAACGGGCTGACCCAGATATATTGGTAGGGTGTTGGATTGGATTGAGGTAGCTCCAGGTGGCTGCGGAAGTTATGGACTGAATATCCTCGTCTTTCTGTGTTGACTGGCCTATTCTGCAGAAGAGTGACTTCCTCTCGAACAGGGGGTGCTCAGTATCAGGTAGTCGTGCCCTCTTCGCTCGTCTCTGATGTGCTGCAGCACCTTCATGGAGGCCCATTGTCGGCGCATTTCTCAGCGGAACGAGTGTGGGAATGAGCAAGGCAAACTAGTTGTTGGCCCTCTATGTTCAAAGACATTTGACAGTGGTGCGAGCAGTGTCTCCCATGTCAGACCCGGAGAGCCCCTGTGCCTAAGCACAGAGCACCAATGGGAGGGTCCCAAGCGACACAACCATTCCAGAGAGTGGCAACAGACATTCTGGAATTACCAGGAACTTCTAAGGGCAACAGATATGTGTTAGTAGTAGAAGACTACTTTTCCAAGTTTTTAAACCTGCCAAATCAAATGGCCCAATCAATAGCACAGTGTTTATTTGAGGATTACGTGCTCAGAGACTGTGTCAACTGTTAGGGATTAAGAAAACATGCACCACGCAGTATAATCCCAAACCAGACTGCATGGTCGAGCGATTTAATCGAACTCTCATTGATCAGCTGGCCAAATCATTGCTTGCCTGTGGAGGTGAATGGGATGATTATCTGAAACAGGTGGCTTTTGCCTATAACACATCTGTTCATGCCTCCACTAACTACACTCCTTACTTCTTAACTCATGGACGGGAGGCCGGTGTCCCGGTGGATTTGTTGGTGCCATCATGGTGCGCTTGGACTTGCCTCTTTCTCATACTGACTTTGGGACCTCTAACGGAGAGGCTGGAGACTGCTTTTTGTGGTGCCAGACAGTGTCGTGCTGACGCCCATGAGAAACAAAAACTGTACTTTGATGGAACGTCACGTCATCAACCGTATGGAGAAAGGGATCTAGTATGGCTGCATAATTCTACGGAGGACCGCATGAAACTTGCTCCCCACTGGAAAGGACCCTACCGGGTCCTGGCTGTGTTGGAGTCTCAGGGAGAACCGGGACTCATCTACTGTATTGGAAGTACTTTGGACCTCCATGGACCGGAGCAGATGGTTCATTATGATACACTGAAACCCTACACATTGCTCATGCCTGCTGGCTCTTCAAGTAGCCTCCCGGCTTCTCCTCACAATGCTCCCCTGCTGCAGGACGAGTGGTCGCCGGAAGTGGACTGTGGGGCGGAGGTGGCATGGGTCACTGGTGAAACAGGGACTCTTTTAGTTATGGGCCCTAAACCACAGCAGACTGTGTCTCGTTTAAGAGAGTTGTGAAACAGCCAGCATATTTAAAGGACTTTGTTACTTATCGTTAACTGACTTGTGAGTGTTAAATCTGTGAATATGCAGGTTACCATGTGTAGGAGCCAGGATTAGCCTGTGCAATTTTGTACACCTTTTTTTGGTCACTTACCGTAATGAGTCACGTGGTGTTGGGGATTGCAATGGGAATATCAGCTGTTCACTTGTTTAGTTTGGTGAATGGAAGGAGAGGGGGTGAGAGAGGGAGTCTTATTTTTTGCTGACCGCTGATAATCGCTTTTTGACACTGTTTTTCGCCTTTGTACACAGTTACGGAAGTATTCAGAACACTTTTGAATGTGTGTTATTGAGCACACGTGTTTGTTTGTTTCTTGCGAATAAAACAGCCAAATGTAGCTACTGGATCAGTGATTCATTGACAGACAGCCTCCCCTACTTAGCCTCTCGGTGACTAAATATAAGTTGCAGATAGTCACCTACACCATGTTTTCTTCATTGTAACGGCACATGTTTTATATGTTGTGGCATGTTCAGGTGAAGCCTCACACGTTCAGGTGAAGCCTCACTCGGCATTTAATGTTTCACAAAAACAGAATAACTGGGTCACACGACTTTAGGGTCTCCGTGAGCCTCTAAATGGCGCGCTGGGTCGGCTGTCCTCTCCCGGTCGCTGTCGCTCCTCTTCTGCTTCTTCTTCTTCTCTTCTTCTCTTCTTCTTCTCTCTCTTCTCTCGTCTTCTTCTTCTCCTCTCTTCTTCCCCCGGTTGCCGCATGCCGGCTCCTTATATCGTGGCTTCCGGTTCCCGTCCTCTCCCCCGCCAGCTGTTTCCACTCTCGTCCATTAGCGAGCCCTAGGGGAGGCTCTTTGTCGCCGGCTGGTGGATGGCGGTGGTATGTGCCATCCAACACGAACCCTCGGGCCCGTCCGGGCCGAGGTTTAAGGGGCGGGATGCCACACTCCCCCACCGTTTGCTCAGGCCTCCGGTAGCCGGGGAATCCACCCAGGCAAGCGTCCCGTCGTGACAGGGCGTCGGCGTTGGCGTGCTCTCGGCCCGGTCGGTGGTCCACCTTGAATCTAAAGTCCTGTAGGGCCAGGAACCATCGTGTCACTCGGGCGTTCGTGTTTTTGGCGCCTGCCATCCACTTTAGTGGCGCGTGGTCGGTGACCAGAGTGAACTCCCGCCCTAGGAGGTAGTACCTCAGCTTGTCGAGGCTCCACTTGATGGCCAGGGCCTCTTTTTCTACCGTCGAGTAGTTCCGTTCGTTCGGCAGTAGTCTCCGGCTGATGTACATGATGGGGTGCTCCTCTCCTGCCCGGACCTGGGACAGGACTCCCCCAGCCCGACCTCCGAGGCGTCCGTGTGCACTAACAGAGGGGAAGCAAAGTCAGGGGTTATGAGTAGCGGTTCCGCGCATAAAGCTTCGCGGAGCGTCCCAAAGGCCTGGTCAGCAGCCTCGGACCAGGTGATCCGATCCGGCAGGGCCTTCCGGGTCAGGTCGTTCAGGGGCTGGTCAGCGTGGCGAACCCGGGTATAAATCGCTGGTAGTATCCAACCAGCCCTAGAAACGACTTCACCTGTTTCTTGGTGCGGGGTTCGGGCCAGTCCCTGATGGCGGCCACCTTACTCTCTTGGGGTCGGATGATCCCCCGCCCCACCTGGTACCCCAGGTACGCCGTCTCCTCCTGTCCGAGCCTGCACTTGGCCGGGTTGGCCGTGAGGCCCGCCTTCCGCAGCTCCCCTAGTACCGCCCTCAGCTGGCGGAGGTGGACATCCCAGCTGTGGCTATATATGATGATGTCATCTATGTAGGCCGCCGCGTAGTCCTGGTGTGGCCTCAGGATCTGGTCCATCATGCGTTGGAAGGTGGCCGGCGCTCCATGTACTCCAAAGGGGAGGACGGTGTACTGGTAGAGCCCCCTGGAGTTGAGAACGCCATTTTCTCCCGGGCCGCCCTGGTCAACGGTACCTGCCAATATCCCTTGGTTAGGTCCAAGGTCGAAAGATACCGGGCTGGACCCAAGCGTTCGATCAACTCGTCCACCCGGGGCATGGGGTAGGCGTCGAACTCGGACGCCTCATTCAGCCTCCGGAAGTCGTTGCAGAACCGGTAAGATCCATCCGGCTTTGGTACGAGGACCACCGGGCTGGACCAGGCACTGCGCGACTCTTCGATGACCCCGAGCTGTAGCATCCGGCGGACTTCGGCCTGGATGGCCTCTCTCCGGGCCTCCGGGATCCTGTAGGGTGGAACTCTCACCTTCACTCCCGGCGCCGTCCGGATGTCATGATGGGCGACTGTGGTCCTCCCCGGAAGTTCAGACAACACGTCCCGGTGCTGCATGACAAGGTCCTCCAAGTCTCGTTTTTGGGCTGGGCTGAGGTCCTCGCCCACCGGAACCTCCGGGATCTCTTGTCGGGCCGCCAGCGCCAGGGGGGCCGGGTCAGGGGGTTCCCTTCCCCCTCGCCACTGTTTCAATATGTTGATGTGGTAGACCTGGGTGGGCTTCCGCCTCCCCGGTTGTCTAACCCGGTAGTTCACTTCTCCCACCCGTTCAACCACCTCATAAGGTCCCTGCCACTTGGCCAGGAATTTGCACTCAGCCGTGGGGACCAGGACCAGCTCCCCAGGATGGAGGGTTCGCAGCTGGGCTCCCCGGTTGTAGACCCTCGCTTGGACCTGTTGGGCTTGCCGGAGGTGTTCTCGGACGATGGGCCACACTCGGGCCATGCGGTCCCTCACCTGCTCTACATGGTCCAGGGTGGTGCGGTGGGGTGACGGCTGGCTCTCCCATGCTTCCTTGGCGATGTCCAAGATGCCGCGGGGCCTCCGTCCGTACAGCAGCTCGAACGGTGAGAATCCGGTGGATGCCTGGGGCACCTCCCGGACTGCGAAAAGCACATGGGGTAATAGCTGGTCCCAGTTCTTACCATCTATAGCCATGGCCTTCTTCAGCATCTGTTTTAATGTCCGGTTAAAGCGTTCCACCAAGCCATCGGTCTGGGGGTGGTAGACGGAGGTCCGGAGCTGCTTCACCTGCAGGAAACGGAGTAATTCCTTCATTACCCGGGACATGAAGCATGAGCCTTGATCGGTTAACACCTCCTTGGCTATCCCCACCCGGCTAAAGAGGAGCATCAGCTCCCGGGCGACCGCCTTCGCGGTGGCTGCGCGCAGGGGTAGGGCCTCGGGGTACCGGGTGGCGTAGTCCACCAGGACCAGGATATATCGATGACCCCGGCTGGTCTTGGGGAGGGGCCCCACAATGTCCATAGCTATCCGCTCGAAAGGAGTCTCAATTATGGGCATGGGAATAAGGGGGCTTCTGACTGTGGCCCTAGGCGCTACCCTCTGACACTCGGGGCACCCCAGACAATGGCGCTCCACGTCCCTTTTTACCCCGGCCAATAAAACCGCGCGAGGACCCGCTCTCGGGTCTTGTCCATGCCCAAATGGGCTCCTAGGAGGTGGGTGTGGGCCATAAACAGCACCTTGCTCACGTACGCCCGGGGAACCACCAATTGTTCCCTTACTCCCTCCTCTCCTTCCACTACTCTATATAACAGCCCCCCTCGTGCTAAAATGTGGGTGCAACGTGTGACTTACCGAGTCCCGGGCCTGACCGTCGTGGGCCACCACATGGCTCCAAGCGTGTTTCAGGGCCTCGTCTTGGAGCTGGGCGCTGGCGAACTGTCCTGGTCGGGCCGAGCCTACCTCCTTCTCCGGAAGGAAATCGGAAAACTCGGTGAGGGGGGAGCTCTCCGGGTCCTCCGGGGGTTGGGTTGCTCGGACGCTGTGAGGGTGTCCGGGGTGCCGGGTTGGGGTCCCGGTGATCCGGGTTGGGAGGGTCCGTCCCCCTCGGACTCCTGGTCCTCTGCCGTCGATTCCCTGAGGGACGACGGGCGCCGTTGACCCCGTACGCCTGCCGAGCTCTCCTCGCCCCCGGCGGGGAGGTTCTCTCTTGTTCCGGAGTTCTCGCGTTGGGTCCCACAGCCGGTTAAATATTGGGCAGTCCCTCCCAATTAAGAGCGGAACCGGGAGGTGGGGTACAATCCCCGCCCGTGCTGTAAACACCCCATGTGGTGTACGTACGACCACATGGCATGTCTTATAGGTCCGTATATCCCCATGCACGCAGGCCACGTCCATGGGATCCCCCTCCCTCCCTCCCGCCAAGTCGGGGCGGAGGAGGGTGACCACGCTGCCGGTGTCCAATATGGCCTGCGTGTCTAGGTTCATCACCCTTGCCGGTATGGTCGGGCTCTGGGGCGCCGTCTGTGTCCAGCAGGTGGCCAGCATGCAGGGCCGGTCCCCCCAGTCCGCGTAGGCCGACGGCATTGGCACGTCCTGTTTTCCAGGGCAGTAGCGCGCTATATGGCCGGGCTGATCACACTCGTAACAGCGTCTCCGTTCGCGACTCTCCGGGGTTACGAGCGGTGGGACCGGTGCAGCTGCGGGAGCCCCGGTCGTGGGTCCCCGTCGGTCTCGGCGGGTCTCGGCGGGTCGTGGGGTGGTATAGGTCCGGTTGCTCAGCCGCTGGGCCACCTGCCAATTCTCCAGCTGCCTGACCAGGTCATCTATGGTGACGGGGTGGTGGTGGGCCAGTACCCGGCAGGCATCCGGCGGTAGCTGGCGTAAGGAGTGGTCTATAATTACCCTATCTATAGGGCTGGGTCCTTCTCCGGAGGTTAGCCATCTCTTCACCAACCGACCGAGTTGTGCAATCTGTGTCCGCACCGCGCCCGGGCGTCGAAACGCCAGTCGTGGATACGTTGCGCGCGGGCCGCGAGGTTATGTCCGTAGTACGCCAGGATTGCCTGTTTGAGGGCGGGGTACCGCCTGGCGGCCTCCGCTGACAGATCTTGGCTCGCCTGCTGGGCAGGACCGGTGAGAAAGGGAGCCACGATGTGGGCCCACTGCTCCACTGGCCAGTTCTCCCTCTGGGCGGTCCGCTCAAAGGTCTCGAGATACGCCTCCACGTCATCGTCGGGCCCGAGCTTGGTGAGTCGGCCGGGGGCGGCGGTTGGTCCCGGACTCGGCTGGTCAGCCGCGGGCGGTTCTCCGGTCTCCAGCTGTGTAGCCGCAGCCGGGCGCTCCATCCGGGTTCTGCATTCCGGTTGGGTAGTTGTCTTACCGTGAGTGGGCCGTGCCCGCGTCCTCCACCATATGTGGGATCCCGTTCCCCGTGGGTCAGAATCCCGGAATAAATCGCGGGTCACGTTCAGGTGAAGCCTCTCGGCATTTAATGTTTCACAAAAACAGAATAACTGGGTCACCGACTTTAGGGTCTCCGTGAGCCTCTAAATGGCGCGCTGGGTCGGCTGTCCTCTCCCGGTCGCTGTCGCTCCTCTTCTGCTTCTTCTTCTTCTCTTCTTCTCTTCTTCTTCTCTCCATCCGGGTTCTGCATTCCGGGTTCCCCCGCCAGCTGTTTCCAGTTCGTCCATTACCTAGGGGGGCTCTTTTCGCCGGCTGGTGGATGGGGTTCATTCTGTATGGTAGGGGCGGGATGCCACAATGTATGGTGTGTCCAAACGCTATAGTGCATCAGCCTGGTCTGGTGTATATTGGGATTAGTGGGGCATTATTTGTGGAGACTGTGCAGTTATGTGAGGGAAGGATGTATAATGCTGGTTACAGTCAAGTTTAAGTGTGTCGAAGAGCCCCTTGTTATTATTTTTATTATTCTTATAAAGTATAGGCACAACATAAGTCTGGGCTACACTATTATGCAGTTTCGGTAACTCTCTCTATCTCTGCCTCTGTATCTGTCTGATGTACTAAAGAGCTTTGATTATTGTGCTATTTGGCCATTTAGACTATATACTACTTTGTATAAATGACTGTGAAAACTGCCAGCTTACACTGTACAGGAGAACCCAGATGTGGGCAGGGGAATGGGGAATGATTCCCATATTTAAAAATGAAGAAATGTGTTTGCAGCTTGTTCTGCTGAATCAAAGCATTTTAACAATAAAACAAAAAAAGTTGATTCAGCTTTAACAATTCAGTTAATAGCGTTTTTATTGACAATTAATACAGATGATTCAATAATTGAAGATTCTGTCTTCTGTGGATTGAAACAAGACATCATTATGCCATTACTTTATGGCAGTGAATTTATCTCGATGCCTGTGTTGAACATTAAGCATTTTAATTTAAGTGATATTGCAATACTGCAATAACCACATCCCACATTTGTAAAAGAATTTAGGTCAAAAAAAGAGAACAACCATTGATTCATGTCAAACCCTGCACAGCTATCTGAAATTTACCAGGGAAGGGCGGATACATCCCAGATACTGTATGTCCATGTTCAGCATATGTCAATTGCTGAGCACATTCATGTGCCAAAGGGGATAAACCGTTCTGATTTCAATGACCCAATGAGTTTTCCTCTAATGTCGCCTTCTGGACCAACATGGTAGAGCTTCAGACTGGCGGTGCGATCCCAAGGCTCCTCCAGTCCATTTTGATGTGTCCTTGGGCAAGACACTTAACCCAAAATTGCTCAAGGGGCTGTGCATGCCATGTTTAAATGTATTAAGACAGGTCTACATCGAAAGGTGCCACTTGTATCATATGTCGACTATAAGACTCCACTTGATTACAAATTTCCCTGTAGAGTCTAAGCGCCAAGAGTTATTCAATACTTCATCATCACATATCATCAGCGTTTGCACTGAGCAATTATGGTTTCTTCATTTACTTGCCTCTCCTGATTGAAATTCTGTCTCAAGCTGTATAGAATCTTACTCTTCTTGTGAGGTGAGAGGGGGTAAGAGTGAGCTGTGAGAGGAGGGAGCTGTGAGGAGGAAGGTGAGGATGAGAAGAGGGACCTGTAAGGCAGTGAGAGGAGGGAGCTGTTAGGAGCGAGGTGAGAGGAAGGAACTTTTAGGAGGAAGATGAGAGGTCAGAGTAAGAGCTGATTGTAGCCTTTATGAAAAACTCACTTTCAAACTACATTCTACATCTGCACCATGATCCTGCTCACTCCACAGAAATATTTACATATAATCTTGAATATTATAGGAATTTTATTAAATCAGTGACAGCTGACATCAACTGGACAGAGTCACAGCTATATTTATATAACTGTGACTTAGATACAAAAAGGTTGACTCAACTCTGTGTTATATTTGAACGAGAGTGCTGTGAATTCTCTCATGCTGTCTGAATGGCAGCCTCTGGTGGATAGAACAAGCATTACAATTAAACCCAAGCATTCTCTTGCCTGATGGCCAATTGCAGACAGGTGTGCTTCAAGCCACTAAATATGGCCCTCTCTCAGAGCTGCAGATCTCTCTGCTCTCTGTACAACCCCCATACCTGTTGTTCATGAGAATAAACCATGGTTTGGATGGAGAGTAAAACTACCAAACTGAATCATTGTCAAGGTCTCTTTACTTTGAGAACCTCAGGTGGTCATATTCCAGACCTTAAAAAAAGCTTTAATATTTAGGTTATCCTGAGTAACAAACTAATATCCGTCCAGGATTTACATTTTACAGACAATAAAC
This sequence comes from Anoplopoma fimbria, assembly GCF_027596085.1. Lineage (NCBI taxonomy): Eukaryota > Metazoa > Chordata > Actinopteri > Perciformes > Anoplopomatidae > Anoplopoma > Anoplopoma fimbria. The sequence goes on along the minus strand of NC_072459.1, from coordinate 16,922,151 downwards.
CCCCTAATTAATGCACTGTGATACGCGCTTTGAGATGGACTGAATAATTGAGGAAAGAAACAGCATGTATGGCTCTGTAAGAGGGAGGAGATGAAGACAAACTCAGGGTTTGTTTAAGAAATCCTACAAGCGAGCAGGTTAGGTTCCCGGAGTAAATTACAAAAGTGACAGACCCAGAGTTTAAGTTACCTCTCTTTCTTGAACTGAAAACCATGAGTTCCCCTCATCTTAGTGTTAACTAAATTAGAGTCTCCTTAAACCTGCTTTCTGAAACAGGGACCTGGGGAATCGCAAAGAGGAAGTGCCCAATGGGGAGCCTCCCTGAGAATTACATACCTTCAACGGCTTTTTTTCTGTTTGCATACGACAGCCAATAGGAACGCTGAATTGACGTAAGCTGTGCAGCACCGCTCGCGCACATATCCGTAAGTTACAGTGAGTTAACTATGTTCAACAAGCTCTCTTAGCTTTTTTTAGTGATATAACATTTGTAAAATAGCCACCATGAAAGTGCCTTTTGGGATTTCCGTTAGAATTGGCTACTGTTCTTCGGCTGAGTGGGTGTGCTTTATGGTACTGGGTTAGCCTTTGCACTACTGTGTTAGCTCTCACAGGTTCTCCGTGGGTGTCTTCTCATGAACAAGACATACACAGCCACAGCTTGGAGTCATGTTGCATTGTGTTGTGACTTTCTTAAAAAAAATTGTTACCGCTTGGTAACAAAATGGTACAGAAATTAACAATTTTGTTAGGACAATTTTTTACAGGTAAATTTGTTTGCAACATAACACAAAGTACCAAACAATTTAAAAAAAAAATCATAGTCTTTATTTATGTCTTGAACACTTTCACAAAACATTTCCTTTCAAGAAAGTACCATTATTTCACAAACAATCAATCAATTGGGCAGATGATCAAGGCACTTCAGGAGACGTGGCAATGCATGGACACGGTTGACATTCATGGACCAGCGAGTTGATAGTATCACCAACCCACCGACAGCGATGAATGTGAACTGGGAACCTGCTTTGTTGGAGGAATATTTTACGTAGCGTTTTCCCAGTATGGAACTGTATATTAGGATGCAGCTATTCAGGTGTGAATACAGATGGGTAAGTGGATCCGTTGAACTTTAGATAAGGAAGCAGCCAACACCACATGCCCAATGTACGTCAACATATTAGAATTCCACAAATTTACCGTCCTTGTATAATAAATATTGTGCACATAAAGACAGAGCTGCCACAGTCAGTGCAATGGTAGTAACACTTTTAACTCATTGAACATTGGGAAATATTCTCTCCTCAATGGGGAATATTTATTTTGTTATTCTAATGTTTTCTTGTTATCATGACAAAGCTCAACTTAGCTTGTGTAACTGTAAACTGTGTTAAAGTAATGAGCTAATATGTTTTGTGATTATATGCTTTGCCTTATTAAGGAAAATCATATACCTTTTTTTCACAGTAAACATTTTTAATTGTCATATCATAGCAGAACAAGCATACGATTGAATAAGCTAAGCAGGTCTGGATATTTAGTTACACCTGGGTCTAGCAATCCAAAATGTCCTCCTATATAATATCTAAATGCTGTAAAGATGTTTTTGAATGTTATGCAAATGTATAAGGTGTGTCTGTGTATACACATGACAGTGTGTGTTTCAGACTTATGTGAGCTCAAATGTAAGGGTACACTCAACACTCGATGGTTTCTCTGATACACAAACTCACCGACAGCGTTGAATGTTCCCCAAGACTTGAAAAACTCAGACTGACAGCCATCTAACAAACAGCCTGTCTTCCAGTGGTACAATGAGTGGACATCCATGACAGGGCGGAACCCAGGGGGAAGTTAAACAAGAAGAGACAAGAGCTCTGTAGGTGCACGCACACAGTTTTGACCAGTGATGTAGGGGACAGCAAACCGGAGAACAGGGACATTTGCAGCAACTTTTGCAAGTCCTCCCATCATATCAGTGGTCCTGAATTGAATTATCATAGAAAAGCATAGTGATTGGTTAGTTTGCCAAAATTCTTTTTCCATTTGTTTTTTAGGGCTTGGTCAACAATGGAAGCTCTCACATATAATGAAGGGAACCGGTGAATTTGAATGTCTTATTGTAAATGCAAAATTAGTGGAATGTCTTGTGCATAATTATTAATAACAGTGTCCTATCAGGATGCAATACTTCGGGTATCTTTATGAATTAAATGTACACTAGACAGAATAAGAAAACACTTGATAATGCATACTGAACTACCAGCTATGCTCTAGATTTATCTCAGAGTGGACATTTACTCCTGGGAAACCTTACTTTAGGGACTGGATTAAGGACTCTGATTTTTGATACAGTATCACTGGTTCTTAACCACTACATCACGTGGTTATTGGTTAGATCGACTTACCTGGATTGAACAGCTGAAATCTTGACAATTCAGGGCTCCACATATGGTTGCAGCTGAAACAGTGCCACAGAAATGACAGATATTTGGTCACTACAGGTAGAAATCAGTCAAACAAACAGTATGTACATTGGTCAATTACTGCCCATCACATGCAAAGACACTTAAATACAATTGTATATTATTATGATACGATATGTGAATATATATTTTTATAAGACTGACCGGAAATTCTCAAGAAATATGACAAAATAGAGGCCCTGTAATTAACGCCCAAAATATTGATTTTGGTAAGGCCACACCTCCCACAAATTTGACACACATTTCATGTGCTCAACAAAAAGTCACTTCGACAATATGAGTCACCTGACTAAACCATAGGTCTGATCTAAACACATTTTTTGTGGATTGTTATTGGACCAAAGTGTCCACAAGTTCCTCAAACATACCTTAAAGTTCCATTCAAACTAATTAAAAAAGTTAGCATGGCACGACACAAATCAAGACTGTAAATCTGAAATTGTTTGACCAATCAGTACAAAACCTTTTTGTGTAACCTTTGTAAACCTATTTTGAAAATTTTGCTCAGAAGGGGGCGCTGCTAGTTCCAAACGAGCAAGGCGTGGCACAAATTTGGGCTTAAATCAATGACGGTTGTTCCAAACATCACCAAACTTGCCAGATATTTTTGATGAAGCTGTCCCCAATTGCAAAGAAATATGACTGGCAGGACTTTGAGTGTGCCATTCCTAAAAGGCTGAGAGGGGGGAGGGAAGGAGGGAAGAGAGTTAATGGAGAGTGGAGAGGATAAGATGAGTGGGTGGGTGTTTCTGTGAGGGGGCGGGCTGGGTGGGGGGCTGTCTGGGTTAGAGGAGAGTTGATTGATCCCAGGCTTGGTATTTTCCAGACAGGCTGAATGGTAAAGGTCAAAGGTTAGCCACTCTTGTTTCCTAAGAAAGAGAGGCTGTGTGTGTGTGTGTGTGTGTGTGTGTGTGTGTGTGTGTGTGTGTGTGTGTGTGTGTGTGTGTGTGTGTGTGTGTGTGTGTGTGTGTGTGTGTGTGTGTGTGTGTGTGTGCGCGTGTGGGGCCAGGCATATATGTGATGACAAATATCCAAGTATATGGTCCATAAATTACACCCATATAGGTGAAATGATACATCTCTTGTTTGAGGAGACATTGTGTGCGTGAGTGTTGTCATCACCATGTCAATGGGATGTAGGCCTAGCTTCATGAGAAGCCACAGGGTGGATGGATCTAAATTCAAACAGACAGCCAAAAAGTGACGCACACGCAGTGTAGTGTAGTGGACCAATGTGTCAGATTTTATCCAAGCAGCAGCAGCTGGAACTATTTCTAGCTTTTCCCCACGTGCCCGAGCAGACACTCGACCACCTGCAATGCAAAAATTAGAATTTGAAGTGTTAAGCAGGTCGGACCTTCACTGAACAATACCTTTATTTTCATTAGCTAAGTAGATGATGGGTTAAAACAGATTTTTCAGCCGCATCTGAGGCTCCCAAAGAATCCAGTAACAAATGTTGCTGAAAGTTTGAATTGAATTACAGCACTAAACAGTGCACACATAGAAAAAGAAAAGAAAAATGGTATTGATTTTTCCTCATTTTGTTTTCAATAATGACTGCTAAATTCAAACTTTTCTGAGATAAAAATGCTTTGCTACTGTGAATAGGGGTGTGAAATAAAACATGTTTAGCCACCTAAAAGAAAGGCCCCCTTTAAAAAAGTTAATGTATATGCTATATTTTGAATATTTTAAGACTGGGAACTGAATTAGTGAAACTTATCTATAATGGTTTTGTCAACTTAGTCTGGTGGCCTTGGAGAGAGCATAGATAAGTTTCACTTTCAGTTCAGTTCCCTGTTGGATAGGGCTGTCTTTACAATACATCCTGTCTATGTTTGTGTGTGCATGCATGGTTGCATGTGTGTATGAATGGGGAGATGTGGTGGCTGGACTATGAGGTAAATAAAATGGGGGTAGGGTAAAGGGAGACACCGAGACACAGGGTGGGTGGTGGGCTGCGTAGGTGAGTGAGCGGAGGTCGTCCTCCTGCCTTCCCTTCCTCCCACCCAGTCGCTGCGCCCCCTCCTTCACTTGGGACTTAAACCCGTGACCCCTCGGTGAATGAGTTCAAGGGAGGCACCGCCATTAATGGGAAACTGTTGGTTTGTGTGTCTGAGTGAGAGTGTGTTTCAAAGTGACCCGATGGTGAGTTCGCTGAGGTGTGTAGAAAGTAGATTTCAGTTGGTTGGTTTGTGTGTGTGAGTGAGAGTGTGTTTCAGTGACCATATTTTTAGTTTGCTGATGTGTGTAGAAAATATTAGTACTGAATTAGAAGTTTGCTTTGCTAAACATTGTTAATGCAAATAGATATTAGTGGGCATGTGTGTGAAGACTAAATCTCTATTTATTTTTTAAGATTATTTTTCAATGGGAGTCCTAAATTAGATGTATGCATTGCCTATATATGCACTTTTAATGATTATACATATTTCCTTGCTCCATAGCCCCCCTTTCATGCTGGGTGTGTGACCAATGTCTGCATCTTGATACCTGGCCCAGACTGGATCAATACTTTAATCTAATTGTCATTCAATTCCATCGGCACAGGCAAACACCAAACACACACACACAGACGTGTGAGTTTTCACTCTAAAATGCAATGGTTTACAGTATGGGGATGAGCATTTTGTCCCCATTACAGTATGTCACCAAAAGAAAGGCGAGTCCCCACAATGTGACTGTGAAAACAGATTTATGTCCCTACAAGACAGCTAAAACAAGGCTACACTACACACACACACACACACACACACACACACACACACACACACACACACACACACACACACACACACACACACACACACACACACATTTATCGATGCAGGCAACCACATGCATACACACAAATATCCTCCTCAAATACAATTGCACACTTGTAAAAACAGGGACATCCCTCACACACACAGAGCCAATCACATTCGATATCGTGAATGAAAATCCCATTGTGTGAATGCACTCACTGCTATGTCATCATGCAGCCTCTGTGTCCTTTACTACATCCACTTCCATGCTCAACTCTGCACTCTTCCACTGCTGCTCTGGGCGTTCCTCCTTGGCGTTGCATCATGCATCAGTGTCAGCAAACATCCGCTGACACATTGTCACATCGCATTCATGTCTGCCAGCATGCAGCCTCTCCCACAAAGTGACAATGGAAAGTAGATATCAGGGCTGCTCTGGGATCAGAGCCCTGACGCATGCACAACAATCAACCTGGAAAAATGCTGGAAATAAAGGTACAAACTGACTTACCTTACATCCTCTTCTGCAAGAGCATTGGTGTCTTCATCTCTCTTTCTCTTTAAACCTTATTCTTGACCCCTCCCATTGAAAAACCAAGCCAACACTCTCTCACTCTTTTATCCTCTGTTCAGATCTTTCACTCATCTCCTCATCCCCAAATCCCTACTCTTTCTCACTTCCTTCCTTCTACTTGTTTCTCTTGCTCCTCTTCCCTGTCTGTCGTTAGTCACACTCTTTCCTTTTCTTTCTTCCTCTCTGGTGGCTCTCCGCTGTCTTCCTACTGCTGCTACAAACTGCAGACTGTCTGGTGAGAGAGAGAGAGAGAGAGAGAGAGAGAGAGAGAGAGAGAGAGAGAGAGAGAGAGAGAGAGAGAGACAGTGGGGCAATGGGAAGTGCAAACCAGGACACAAACAGCCTCTGTCAGTTTGAATGAACATTGTGCACAGTCGACTTGTCTCTCCTCCCCCCTCTCTTGCTCTCTCCCTCCCTCCCTCTCTCTGTCTACCAGACACCCCTCCTCCACTCCTCTCTAGCTTTGCCCTCCTTTGCTATCTCCTCCTCCTGCTCCATTGCCGCTACCTTCAAACATGTTCACACTCCAAGACTGACGAATATTATTGGGCTGCACTCACTGACACCCCCATACACACACACACACACACACACACACACACACACACACACACACACACACACACACACACACACACACACACACACACACAAAGGCGCACACTTCCCACTCTCCTAGACCCAGACAGTTAACCCATTTGATACAGCTGTACTTCCTGTCTGTTTGTGTTTTATCTGCTTAGTAGATGCTGCACCAGTCAGTGTATAGAGTCCTGAATGAATTCTCTTTTCTTAAAACTGTTTACATGGATACAAAGATTTACATGGATACAAAAATTTATTGTCATTATGCAACGCTTTGTTGCACAACAATTTACAATTGTAGCCCATTTGGTAGACTACACAAGAGAACAGTAGTGCATTTTTTTGAATTTGCATCAGGATGAATGTCAACAGCAGAAACAAAACAATTCTCTGGGATGATAATATGGCCTGCAACTTAACAGTAGAAATTCAAATACTTAGCATCAACCATCACCAACAGCGGTGTAGAAGCATAGCACCCTTTCTTCGGTTCCCCCTTAGGTAAACGATGGCAAAAATCAAGATTGTACTGTTAGCGCTGTTAGCACTGTTAGCTACGAGCTGCTGGTTCAGAGGTCACCATGTAGAGAGCCGTTGAGAGGCAATCAAAGTGCTCACAATCTTGTATTAGGTAACTTTAAATCGGTTTATCCTCTGAAAAAAAAAATGCTTTATCTGATGTGAGAGGTTGTTTTACGTATTGTATATGAAATCTGAACAGACCACATGAGAAACCACGTGTACATAGGAAAAATGATGTGAAATGTAAGTTTTCTTCTGACATTTAACAAATTACGTCAGTTTTTTTTTTTTTTTTTTTTTTTTTTTAGTTTATTTTGTATAGCCCAGAATCACAAATTACAAATTTGCCTCAGAGGGCTTTACAATCTGTGCACATGCGACATCCTCTGTCCTTCCCTCACATCGGCACAGGAAAAACACAGGGATCCTTCTCCCAGGATGGACAGAATGCAATAGATGTCATGTGTACAGAATGAACAGCATAACAGAGATACAACACATTCAATGTATATGACATAAATGATTCATATAATAAGACTACTTATAATAACAGCAGCAATTATTACAGTAGAATTATAGTTATGAAAATAGGGATAGTAATGTGATTAATAATAATAATCGAAGTAGCAGTGGGTGTCAGTCGGCTCACAGCAGGAGGCACGACTACGGTCCAGGTACCACAACGATTCATGGAAACCTGCAAAACGAGAAAGCAAAAGGGCTTCAGGGTGGAAGTAAAGCTAAAATGCTTAATGGTACAGGTAATAGTAATAGTAATGTGACTAGTAATAATAATGGTGGTAGCAGTCGGTGTCAGCAGGGCCGTAGCAGGATGCACGACCACGGTCCAGGTACAGCCACGATTTATAGAAGCCTGCGAAGCGAGAAAGCACAAAGACTCCAGGGTACAAGCAAGTCAATAAGCGTAATAGTACAGGCAATAATAATAGTAATGTGACTAATAATGATAGTGGTAGTAGTAGTGAGTGTCAGCAGGGCCTCAGTAGGTGGCACGATGACAGTCCAAATATAACCCCGATTCCTGGGAACCTGCGAGGCGAGAAAGCACAAGAACTCCGGGGAAGAAGCAAAATCAGTAATGTCCATAAATAGGAGATTAATACATAAAGATGGAGGGAGAGAAGAGGAGAGAGGAGCTCAGCATATCCTAGATAGTCCCCCGGCTGTCTAGGCATATAGCAGCATATCTAGGAGCTGGACCAAGGCGAACCTGAACCAGCCCTAACTATAAGCGCTATCAAAAAGGAAGGTCTTAAGCCTGCTCTTGAAAGTGGTGAGTGTTTCTGCCCCCGGACTGAAACTGGAACCTGGTTCCACAGAAGAGGAGCCTGATAACTGAAGGCTCTGGCTCCCACCCTACTTTTATATACTCTAGGAACCACAAGTAACACCTGCATTGATTGAGCGCAGCTCTCTAGTTGGGTAATATGGAAGTTCCTTAAGATAAGACGGTGCCTGGCCAGTTAGAGCTTTGTAGGTAAGTAAAATAATTTTAAATTCTATTCTTGATTTAACAGGGAGCCAGTGCAGGGAAGCTAATACTGGAGTAATATGATCTCTTTTCTTAGTTTTTAGTCAGTCATGTCATATGAATTTTTGAACTGTGAAATGATGCTTCACTTCAGATACATACGTGAAATGGGTTTCACATTTGCTGAATTCATGTACTCTTTTGGAGGGTAATCTTCTTTTAGTCTGAAAGATAGCCTAAATCTATCTAGACACAGTTTTGCTTAAAATAAATTCGGGTAGAGATCATTTTAGCAACACGATGAAATGACAACATTTTGCTTCCCATTCTGATATTGTTTTGAACATTTTTTTATGCAACAGTTCCACTTGCTTTGTTTCAAACAAGGCATCTTGCTTTTCTTCAATCGAGGCACATGATGCTGCATTGCCCTCTTACTCAAATTTTCAATTACATCGTTCATTTACCCTCCTCCATCTCTTGCAACTTATCCCCCACTCCTTCCATTATCCTCCCTCCTTCTTTAGTTACATATTGATTAGGTTGTTGTGTGTCTGTGTGTGTGTCTGGGTGTACGTGTGTGTGTGTGTGTGTGTGTGTGTGTGTGTGTGTGTGTGCGTGTGCGTGTGTGTGTGTGCATACAAGACTGGTCCTGTTGTGGTCAATGAGGTCAACATGGTGGCCAGACAGACATCCCCACCCCCTTCATTTTTGTTGTTTTTAGGGTTTTTAGGTGTAGTCAAGGTAAAGGAAGTGTTGAAGTACAATGTCAGCATCCTTCATGGGCGCACCTAAAAGCTCAGTTGATAACAGCTGACAGAAAATGAATGCACTGCAATGTGTACCACAGCATCAAATCATAAGCTTGATGTGTTCATGTGGAGAGAAGCGAGATATATACAGTAGATTTATGATCACTGATTTCAAATGAGCCATCCACATTTTCTCACAGGAAATTCAACACAGTTAACAGCGGAGGCTTCAAACTATTAGAGGGAAGGAAATTGCAATACTAATATCGATACAAAATAAGTAATTCCCTTATGTGAAAATGTTGCAGATTATTCTCTGAAGACGATCAGGTGATCCCTAGCCTCTCCAATCTTGTCTTGTTTTTTTCAAACACTACCCGACAGTGACCGCTATCACTGACCCCGAGGGCTGACAGACTCGCTGTCTGAGTGGAGGAGGGGGCAGGATGGATAGGAGTGCAGGGGTGGATAGAGGTCATAAGGCAAAGATTGAGGGAGATGCACACAGAGAGAGCTTGAAAGGATGCAACACAAGAGGGAGGCAACAGAGATAAAGCAACATTTGTTTTCAGCTTTTTGTACATTTTCAGCCATCAGTGTCTGAAATGTCTCAAAGGCCATTGGATGGATCGCCAGGATATTTAGTACAGACATTCATGTTCCATTCAGGATTAATTGTGATGGTTTTCATCGAACTCCATCATGTCAACATTTTTTATTGTCCAGTTCTTTAGATGACGAGCAATATCTGCTAAACTAATGACACTCCCATCAGCCTCAACTTGACTTTGTATTAAGCCCTAAATAGCAAACTAGATGATGAGCGTGGTAAATATTATACCAGCTTAACATCAGCATGTTAGCTTGCTGATTTAATTTAAAGCACCGCAAGTAGGCCTACAGTCTCATAGAGTGGCAGAGCAGGGCTATAGACTCTTGTTTTTATTTCCAAACTGATACCAACTATTACCGTCCATTTGCATGTGCCAAACTGTGGTTTAACGGTCCAATGTGTATAAAACCTGGGAATAATTCTAGTTTAAACTAGAATTTAAAGTGGTTAGAAGTTTAAAACTTTACCAACAGAATGTGAAGAGGTCACAGTGTTGATGTTATGTCAAAAACGTCTATGTATGGTTTTGCAGAGATATAACATTTGTACCTGTACTTTTGTACCACTTGTACCCCGAGAGTTGAGAGTGATTAACTTTTGCATCAGACTAGCGGTGTCACAATCTGAAATTTCAATATCATGACTATTGTCTGGGGAAAAATCACAGTTTTAGGGTTTTCACGATCATTAATCAGTATACGTCTGATAGGCCTATAGCTTATGAAATCAAATACTCATCATCATCATCAAGTATACCCTTTACTGTGTTAAAGTAATCTATTGTTGTTATTTGCATAAAAAACACAATTCAAATGATTAGGAAATAAAAGATTGTGTTATGTAGGGGTTAAAGAGATTCTTTATAGTGGTGCTGAATTCCAGTGCAATGCCAGTGATTATATCATTAGATAAATTATTTTGGAAGTGTTCAGGGCCAAGTACAAAAACTTCAGTTTGGTCTGAGTTTAACATCAGGAAGTTGCAAGTTATCCAGGTTATTATGTCCTTGAGGCATGCTTCGAGTTAAAATAACTGGTTTGTTTCATACCGGCTTGATTGATAGATGTAATTTGGGATCATCTGCATGATAATGAAAGTTTATGCAGTGTTTTGTTATAATATTCCCTAATAGTAGCATATATAAGGTGAATAGAATTGATCCAAGTACAGAACCTTTCTGGAACTCTGTGACTAACATGGGTGTGAATGGAGAACTCATTGTTTACAAACTAGGATTGTTCTGATGAATAGGACTTAAGCCAGCTAAGTGCGGTTCCTTTAATGCCAATTAAATGTCCCAGTCTCTGTAATAGGATGTGATGGTCCTTTGTTAGATTAAAATAGAAGATCATCATTCATTTTGAAACTTCTTTAAGCAGCCTAGTCAGGGTGTGGTCTAAGAGATAGGTAGATGCCTCAGATGTAGAAATATCAGTTTTTAAAGCTGTTTTGGAGGTTCCTGTATTTGAGCATAAATCAGTACCGGTTGAGGGCAGGAGGTGATTAATTCAGTTCAATTCAATTAATTTTATATAGCCAAAAATCACATCGCTTTCCAACCCGTACACAAACGACATCCTCTGTCCCGGGACTCTCACATCGACATAGGAAAAACTCCCCTAAAGAAAAAAAAACTTTAACAGGGAGAAAAAAAAGGAAGAAACCTATGTGAGAGTGACAGAGGAGGGATCCTTCTACCAGGATGGATAGAAATGCAATAGACGTCATGTGTACAGAATGAACAACATAACAGAGCTACAACACATTCAATGTATATGACATAAATTATTCATATAAGAGTAGTAAGCAGAATAACGAAGGAAAACATTATAATAATAATAGCAGCAATGGATATAGTAAAATAATAATAATAAGGGCATTAATGGCAGTAACAGTATTGTGACTAATAATAATGGTAGTGGCTGTGGCGTAGTGGAGAGCAAGGTAGTTTTCTCCAATCAGAGGGTCGGTGGTTCGATACCCGGCTTTAGCAGTCGATGTGTCCTTGGGCAAGACACTTAACCCCAAGTTGCTCCCGACTGGATGTTGCATGAATGTTAGAGTCTGATGGTGGCACCTTGCATGGTAGCCTGTCATCAGTGTGAGTGTGTGAATGGGTGAATGATATGTAATATACTACTGATTGTAAGTCGCTTTGGATAAAAGCATCTGCTAAATGACTGTAATGTAATGTAGTAGCAGTGGGTGTCAGCAGGGCCACAGCAGGAGGCACGACCACGGTCCAGATATAACCCAGATTCAGAGAAACCTGCGAGGCGAGAAAGCACAAGAACTCCGGGGAAGAAGCAAAATCAGTAATGTGCATAAATAGGAGATTAATACATAAAGATGGAGGGAGAGAAGAGGAGAGAGGAGCTCAGCGTATCCTAGGTAGTACCCCGACAGTCTAGGCCTATAGCAGCATATATAGGGGCTGGTCAAAGACAAACCTGAGCCAGCCCTAACTATAAGCGTTATCAAAAAGGAAGGTCTTAAGCCTACTCTTATAAGTGGTGAGTGTTTCTGCCCCCCAGACTAAAACTGCAAGCTGGTTCCACAGACAACATCAATACACCGATTAATGTTCTGTTGTATAATGTCTCTGAAAGTTAAATGTGAATTTGATACAATTGAGGGCTATAGGAATACATGGCTCAGTAGAGCTGCAAATCTCTGTCTGGCTACAGTGCTGAAGAGAAACCTGGGGTTGGTCTTATTTTTCTATATTATTGGTAGGCTGCTTAACATAACGAGATCGCCCTCTGGTGGTTAAACCCTAAAACAGGATCAGGCCTTGAATCCAGTGGCAGTTAATTCAGCCCTCACTGCAGGCTGTCCCTTGACCTATGACTTCCACTGTGTGACATATGATATTCCCTGCCAGTAAATTGGATTAGTGACATAATGGGTCACCTTTTTAACCCCATATGGTTTAATGTCCCCATGTCTAGCACATCAGTCCAAGGGGTCTGAGTCTCTGTTGGACATCCTCATATGGCATCTGTGGAACTAAATGGTTTATGAATCTACAATGAGGTGCTGAGTGACATACTCCTGACTGTTAAGACAGTAGCGGTGTATTTCTCTTTTTTTTGCTGCAGTACTGCAAGCTTAAACACTTAAGATTAACCAAACATGTCAAAAGGTATTAGTACAACTGCCATTTACATACCAGTACATTTATTATAATACATCTGTGTTCCATTCCATGCTACTTTATACTTCTGCTCTACACCGCTACATTTCCATGGAAAGCATTGTACTTTTCTGATTCAAAACACACTTATCTTTTAAAACACAACCAGTGGTTCCCTGGCTTTGTGACGCCTCACATGAAAGCTATGTCTAATTGAGGCCCTTTGTCAGGCTTAAGAAGTCCAAGAGAATTCCCCTTAATACTATACTTAACGACACACAAATGTCATACATAATATATCAACTACAAGGTGTATCTTACTGCCGAACACATACTTAAACTTTTGGTACTATAAGTACAATTTGTTAGTTGTACTATTTGAAAAATATGCCAATCATACTTCTTTGTCCTTTTACTTATATAATGGAGTGAAAAGGACAAGATGCTATTTACATAGAAAAAAAACACATTCCCTTTATACATGAATCTAATTATTCCAGGATTTGCCAGTTTTATAGAATGCTACAGCATGGCTTTGTGAGTGACAGCACTGTATAAGGTTAGTAACAATTTAACACGCGTATGAGGACATTATTTGTTGGCTGCAAGTATATATCAGAAAATATTAAATCACATATATTGTAAAAGCCATGTCAACTCTCTTTTTCTTGTTAGGGATATTTGTAATTGCATCATGATGTCTGTCTTTGGGAGGAAAGTCATTTTCCCACATAGTAGCGACAACTAGGTCCAACTCCTAGCACAGCAATGTCGGTGTGAGCTCTCTCTCTCTCCAAGATCACAACTAGAATTTAACGACCCAGATAGTACCAGTACGTTAAATTTTGGGTCTCAAAGCCTCTGGACTATATTGGCTTAACCATGTTTAAGAAAACAGGATATGATGTTGACATGTTCAAACACATAACCGTGATAATCCCAAAACTTTATTATAAGGATTAATAATAGCATTTCTGTTATTTGAAACTACACAGGTAAATGTCAGATTGAAAGACTAGAGAGGCACAGCTACAGTAAAGGAAAATGTATAAATCATGTAAAAGTTGAAAAAGCAGTTTGAAGGGAAGTCAGTACATCTTAAAAGTAGAAAAATCTTAAATTTGCCTCAAAATCTGTCAAAGTAAAAGGCTGAAGGTCTGTATAAACATTTTATTGGAATTGTGAGGACAAAACATCAGTAAGACATCTGGGTATAAATTAAAAATGTATTGACATATGGTTCATGGTTTATATGATCTGCATTACTTTTTTGTGATACAGACATTGGTAAATAAATAAAAACATCTTAGGGCAGCTTTTACTTTGACTAATCAAAGCTATGGATTTCCTCGGCCGTTTAAGATGGCAGTTCACAGTTTGGACAGTTGTTAGCTGCAAAATGTTAAAAATGGTTTGTTGATTCAAGAACTGTATTGAAAATGAAAACAACTACCCTGGTACAGATGTGTATCCAGCATGTTTTGCCCTGCAATCTAAATTTCAACACACGCTTCTCTTTCAGTGCTTATATTTGCCCCTCTTCACTGACACTCTCATCCTTTCTTTCCACTACATCCGTTTCCTTCTCCTGTTCCCCCTCTTTCAGCGCTAACCAGGACTCTTTGTGCAACCTCTCGCTCCTTTCCACTTCCTGAACAGTGGGTGGCGACGTCACCTGCATGTGTGGTGGCAGGTGCTTGAACTCATCATCGTTCACATCATAGTCCTTCATCTTTGAGTTCAGCACCCACCAGCGGTGGACGAAGCCCACATCTAGTATCCGCTGAGGCAGCTCCCTCCAGGGTGCTGACAGATTGGAGCAGTGGGCTTCGTACAGTGTGGTGTCTGGGTCGTATTCAGAGCGGTAAACCAGAGAGAGAAGACCCAGGCTGGCATGTTGTAGCCGTCCCTCGTTACGAAGCTTCACTAGACTCTGTACGTGGCCATCAGATGTCCCATTGCGGATCCACGGTGACAGAAGGCCCAGCTGGTTGGAGCACTCCAGCAGGGTGGTTT